>NW_024104384.1:0-186182 GCF_003945595.2 Pipra filicauda
AGTTGCACCAAACATTCAGTAACTAACATTAGAACTAAGCAAGCAATTCCCTCTGAGTGTGATCTGCACAAAAGTACACTCTTTTTTCTGCCTATATACTGTCCTGGGAAGGTGTGGTTTTCATAAAAGTGTAATTTGGAGTTATTTTAGTGAGCAGCTCTTTGTCCAAGGGTTCCCACTGGGCCCATCCAGGGAGGTGTCGACTCAACACCCCTCGAAGCTGCCACAGTCAACGAAATGCCCAAATCCGCGGGGTCTTCTTCTGTCACAGCTACCCAAGTGACCTCTGAGAATTTGGTCCCACAGTCACATTTCTCAGGGCCAAACTTGCTTGCTGTAAAATGTCACCCATCCTCATTAGAATTCCCAAACAACCCCCAGGAAATGCATCCGGCGATGTCGCTGAAGTCACAGTCACAGAGGGGTTGTGAGGACACCAAACTAAGCAACATTCTTCTTAGCCCTGGTGATTTTGCAGGGAATGAGCAGCTGAGCTCCTTTTTTAGCACTAATACTGAAATCTTCCTCCTTTTCACGTGTGAGTTAATGGCAGCAGGAGCCACAACCTTCATCAAGGCCCACAGACAGCCACAAAAAACAGAAGAGGAAACATTACTATAGCTGGTGGCTGCCCATCTGCCAAAATAACCTTGTAATTAGCTTATTAAAATTGTTTGAGACTGTCTACCCCGGGGGCTTCTTGCTGAATGGAATGTCTAAGAAGGATTTTCGGGAGGAATGTAAATCTATTCTCTTTGTTTCATACGATGAAAGGGCTTGTTTTTACTGATCATCGTTTGACACTCCCGAGTGTTTAAATAGTCAGAAGAAAGTAAGTATTTTTAAAATCTCTTCCAAATTCTTAAAAAGAAAGATTTATGCTCATGGAAAATTTGCTTTATAACAACACGAAGTCCCTCCGGGATAAGTAGTCAGCAGGCTGAAGTTAAGGAGGAAGAGCTCTCCCCAGCCCAAATATCCCCTGGGCATTTAAGCAATCTTTACTCCACTGAGCAGTCATCATTTTTAGTGAATGTTTGCTCATTATTTCAATCAAATGATGGCAACTCCTGGAAGATCCACTTAGCTAATGAGTACTAATAAGAGAGTTACTGTGCAGAATTGTATCAGAGACTGGAATTTGTCAGTGACGTGCCTGGGGGATACCACAAGTGAGGGTTGCTGTGCCACCAGGCAGGCAGGGATGGCAGTGACTCAACTTCTTATTAAGTCTTATGCTTCAAGGGCATCTCCTTCTCTTCAAATCTGAAGCAAGTCACAGTCCACACACTCAATTTTCTTCTCCCTCACCACTGAGCACAGATAAACGTAAATGCATCTGGCCTCATAAATCCTTCCATTAAAATGCCCCCTGAGGCTACAAGAGAGGCCTAGGAGGCATATTTGGCTCGACTAGAGGAAGCAAATGTAATGTTACAGGTTACATGTGGCACAAGAGGGTGGTGTGGTAAAACTGGAAGGCAACAGCCACTTGCAGGACAGAAATGATGCTGAAAAGGCCCTTTCTCCTAGAGGAGTGATGAGCTAAGCCCCAAGCTCTCTGCCTAACATGTCAGAGAATTGACACATCAAATGCAGCATCAAATGTCTGCTCTGCACCTGGAAACCACCGTGGGCTCAGGCACTGCAGCTCTGGGGTGGTTTCCTGGAAGTCAGCTCACAGAAAGGGGAAAACATTATGCCAAGCTTTCCCTCACAGACAAGCAGGAAAGTCCCCACTGTGTCCCTAAGGCACACAGCTTTCACATGGCCTCTGCTGAAAAGTTCCCAGTCAGGACTTAGAAACCACATCCCAGACACCCTGGTTTGTTTTGCTCTGTTCTGAGCACCATGACTCAGCAGCTGGCTCTGCAGAAGTGCACCCAACAATCACAGCTGCACTCAGGTGATGTCCTAAAACAGATCACAGAATCACAGGATATTCTGAGTTGGAAGGGACCCACAAGGATCATCAGGTCCAACTCTTAAGTGAATGGCCCATATGGGGGTTGAACCCACAGCCTTGGACCTCAGGGAAGTGAAATCCTCCCTTATTTTACATACGTTTCACCTTGCAGTTTTAAGAACAATAATCTTAGGTTTAACTTCTTCCCCACTGCATCTCTTGACACATTGAACTGAGCATCTTCACAAAACATTTTCCTGACCTGCTATTTTGATTTCCAGAAAGAACCATTTCTGAACTTACTCAGCTCCCTACACTCAGGCCTAGAGCTGGTTGCCAGGGCTGGAGCTGTGGGACAAGTTTCCCCATCAAAATCTGGGTGTGATTCCCCCCCCGCCCAGAAACCACCAGAGCACCAGCAACGGCCCAGAAGGGATTGAGCCTTTCCCCCTTTTAGATTCCTGCGAAACCACACGAGATTTGGCACAGGTTGCAAGGAACATCAGTTGGGCTTTCTTAGGAACATCTCCCTAAAACAGGAGAGCAGGATGTTTGGAGCCGAGTTCCCAAAGATCCCGAGACAGGAGCGGCGGGAACAGCCGCTCTCCCCACAGCTACTCACGTGGTGAACGCGGGGTTGTACTTTGCACCAAGGTAGTAGGAGTAAAGGTTGAACATTCCGATCATGAAGGCGAGGAACACCATGATGAAGATGACCATGAACTTGAAGATATCCTTCACGGTCCTGCCCAGGGAGATCTGCAGGGGGCCGAAGCTTTCGTTGGCTGGAAGAATGTAAGCAATGCGGGAGAAGCTGAGTACCACAGCTATGGCATACAGGCCTTCTGAAATGATCTGGGGATCCGAGGGGAGCCACTTGTTCCTGGCTAAAACAATACATGGACACGGGGTGTTAGTAACAAAGAGTGGTAGGTGGAAGCTATCACCATAAATGACCCTTTTCTGCACCGAATCTTGGCTTTGGCCAGGATTTAAAGACAAAAAAACCCAGCTTTGGAACAATTGTGCACTGAAGTCCTCAGCATGTTGGAGAATTAGTGAGTTAGTTGCGTTTTTCACACAGTAAAGATGAGAAATGAACAAGTCACTGGGATTCACTGAAGCCACACAGCAAAAAAATAGCATGGCTTTAAACAAACTCGGTATTTTCTGTTTGTTGAATGTCAACTGTACTGTGCCTTTTCCACGTGAAGCTCTTGAGATGGACAACCAAAAGCACAACGCAGTGGAGTATGGCTATAGATTTTATACAGGGCTCTGTGTCAGTATTTGGGAAGGAAGCATTAGGGAGACTGAGATCTCTATCCCCACCACTGGATAAGAAAGTTAGGATTTGTTCAGGTAAAGCAGATATATATGTATATATATATAAATATGTATAAAATGTATAATAAAATACAGATAAAAACGTATAATTTTCATGTTATCTTTACATTAAAACCAGTTCTTGCAGTCTAGTCACTCTAATATTTTTACCTAAAAAAGCTCCTTGTTGATACCAGATATGCATCATTTACTTAATCTACTGAAAATTTGAACATTTATATTAATATGGCTTATGAGTGGCCTTGCATCAATTGAGCTTCTTGATGAAAAGACTGTGGCAGGGTTAAAACATGTGACATCTTTAGGACCACAGCAGTAAACTTAGGCATTATTTGCAGCAAAATCTGAACCAAAGGAAAAGCAGCAGACAGAAAAACTCACAGGATCTCATGGTGATATTCTGTTCTTTGCACCTTTGGGTCATGAACTCACTTTAAATGGATCGGCAGCAAACCAGAGAGGGAAAAACTCCATCATCTCCATGGCCTCTCTCTTGCCTGGGCAGAAGGAGGGATGTTTCCCTTCAGGGGGGACATACCAAGCAAGGGGCTGAGCTGGTGGGACCACCAGGCTGGGGGTGAGGGCTCATGTCCCCAGTGCTGTGTGGAGCACAGCGGATGAAGTCTGCTGCCTCAGATCCCCCTCTCCAGCACAAGCACATCACTGGAGCAACCACCTCACAACTCTAGGGAGCAAATGGTGTTCCTTGGTGCCCATCTCTGTGGCTCCTGTGAGCAAAAATCCTCCTGGGGTTTGCTCAGGGTGACAAGTAAAGCTTGCAGAGGGGTGCAATGGATCCAGTCCCCACGCTGTACAGCAAAGAAAAACCATTTCAGCCATCAAAACCAATGTTGTCCAGGCACTGCTGCTGCTTTAGCACTTACAGATGATTTAGGCTCTACAAAAATACAGGTTTTGAAGAGCAGCAGCTTATGGGTGTAATTGCTATTTTTATTTCCATTATACAGGTGTTGGATGTAACAGAAGCGCGGAGTGCACCGATAGTTAGAGATGCAGCCCCACATTCTATATTTATTCACACATTTCCCTCCTCTCACATTTGGAAAACCAAGCAGGTTACTTCATCTGTAATGCAAATTATACTCTGCTCCCTCCCAGTTCCTGACTATCTGCTGCTCAAGCTGCTTTTTCAGGATGTGATTGACCTGAATGTAGACTTGGGACAGTATCACAGACTGAGTGAGGCTCAGATCCTTTCTGACTGTTTAGGAAGATGGCTGGAATGGGTAGACTTGGGAAGAACAATTTGGTTTAATTAGAAAAAACCCACACAAATATCCCCCAAAGGAAACCTGCTTTCAGCACTGCCACACATTAACCTAAAAGAACGGGAAGTATTAGAGAACAAAAAGCACCTTACCATAGGTAAAATAAGCAACTTCTGGGGGAAGGGTGACGTTGTTGAGGTCATCGTCTTGAACATACTGGTCAACGTACTGTTGTGCTTCAGAGGCTTTGAGGAAAGCCATGAACCTGGCAGTGAATGATGCTACAAAGATGGACAGCATCCCAAAGTCCAGCAGGTTCCAGAGATGCACCACATATTCCCGTGGCCCCTCTTCCCAGATCTCCTTGCACTCTGACCAGATCATACCTGTGGAGGGGACAGGAGGTGTTTAACAGAAGGTGTGTGTATGTTCAGACACAGAAGGTGTGTTTGTGTTCAGACAGACCTCTTTCCTGGCCAACAGTGGCTTCTAAAACTGGAGCAAATAGCTCTTTAATTAAACTGAATTTCTTGACAATGGTTCACGCCACCTTTTCTTAAAAATTCTTTCAAAGTTTTAGTTCACATGTCCTTTTGTGCTTATGAGGCAGAAATTTCAAAATATCACTATATAAGTCAATGGCAAAGATGATTTCTGGTGATGACAGAAAGCACAGTTCAGAAATTCTGATGACACTAGAAAATCCTGTTGTTGCTACATTTGGGAAAAATGTGGATTTCCTCTCTTGTCCCCAAAATCTTCTTGCCAAACGGTGCCACTGAAGATGGCACTGCTTGCCCTGCTGCTGTTTTTCTCCTTCCCTGAAGTGGGTGGGTTCATTTTGAGAATGCAAACAGAGCTGTACAAGAGAAAAGATCCAGGATTAAGTTCAGTGTGATTAAAGAAAGGGTAAGACAGAAGTTCTGCCCTTGCAATACTTTTCATAAAGCTTTTGGAATTAAATATGATTTTCCATACATTAAACTCTGATCTACCACTTTAAACACTGAGTTTAGCCCGAATTTAGGATTTCTGACAACAGACTTACAGATAAACCTGTAAATGCCAAATTCAGTGAGTTCAAATGTTTTGACATCTATCTCCTATTGGGAAGTGCTAGGGCAGACAGGTGAATTCAGTGGGCAAGAATTCAGGGCAGATTCACTAATTTACCCAACCTTCAATCAAAACAGGGCTCCAGGGTCAAACCCTGTTCCTGAATAGATAAAGTGTTGGAATATTTAACCCACTGATAAATATTTCCTGCACTCTCCCCAGCCCTGTCTCCATAGCAGCAGCAAAATTCTCATTTAATCAAGAAGGAGCAGCGCCTGCTGATTTCCATGTGGCCTCCTGCAATCTTCTCCTTCTTGTGAACTCCTTTCATCCTCTCTGCTGGAAGCTGTCGTGGTGTGGCACAGAAATGCAATTGCTTGGCTACTTCTGAGACTCCTGGAGGCACAGGGTGTCCCAGGAGGGGCACTGGAAAGCTGGGTTACAGGCAGGGAAACAGGTCAGTGGGAATCCAGCCGGAGGGTGGAGGAGTGAAGAGCTGCTGCTGAAAGTCCCTGTGTGCAGGGAAGGATTGAAAGAGAGAAAGGAAAGCTGAGCTTTCCACACCCCCATCAGCCAAGGCACAGCCAACCTGTGACCTCCACAGCCCTGGAGTCTCCAGGTGGGTGCCTGGAGATGTGCCCTGATACAGGTTATGCCCTGTATAGATCTATCTTGGGAGAGAGCCTCAGAAACCAATTCTTCCACCCTCTTCCTTAGACTATTTATTATTAAACCTTATTCATGGTGAGTGGCAGTTTGGGATGAAGTTCCTACTGTTACTCAGTCAAGCAGCTGGGGACTCGAGGAGGGGAGCTGGGAGGCTCCTCTGCTGCCCTCCCTCTGCTCAGCACTCAGCAGATCTGCACAGGGAAGGAGTTAGAGAGAGAAAGGAAAGCAAAGATTTCCACACCCCCATCAGCCAAGGTACAGCCAGCCTGTGACCTCCACAGCCCTGGAATGTCCCTGGAGATGTGTCCTGACATAGGTTATGCCCTGTATAGATCTTTCTTGGGAGAGATCTGAGTGCTGAGCAGAGGGAGGGCAGCAGAGGAACCTCTGCCGGTGCTTGGCTGAGTAAAAGCAGGACCTTCATCCCAAATTGTCACTCAGCACGAGCAAGGTTTAATAATAAACAGCCTCAGGGAGCAGGTGGAAGAATTGGTTTCTCAGGAATTTTCCTGGAGTGAGGATGAAATATTAAAGGAACATTTCCAGCTTTAAAATGCTTTTTAAATTCCCTGGAATGATGGATAGGAGCCATTAGCCCTGCGTGTGACGCGTGTGTGTCGTGTAAAGGTACTAAAGCTCTCCAGGAAAAATCACGTGGTAGCATTGCCCAAAAAAGCACTCCTTCTCTGATGACCAGAAATGACTTTTCTGGTTGAAATATTAACTCTCCCATCCAAATTTATTTCTAATCTTGCTCACTTACTATACCTAAGTCACAGATTAATGGAGTAAGAAGTGTCTAAAACTGAGTGGACTGACTAAAATTAGAATCACTCAGTGAAAGTATCACACTATTGGCCTATAATTATTCTTTTTGCCAGCTGTGTGGCAATCATTTTTTAAAAATGTCTATTAAGGACAAGCAGAAAAGTTCCAGTAATTATTCAGTCAGTACTGCTGGATAATTGTATATACATTGGGAGACAATATTTCAAAGCTTCTCCTTAAGTAAAAGTACTGAGAAGAGAAAAAGCAGCTAAAATTCAGGAGATAGGACATAAGGTGGGATGCAAGAAATAAGGGAAGGCAAGTAGGTAAAGCAGCTCTGCCAGGATGTCTTTTAAATGTGGTGTTTCTGAGGCCCCCACAGGCTCTACCAGAGGTCATTTCCCTGAGTTGGATGCATGGAGATGTGGGATATGAGCAGCTCCTGCTCTCCAGCTCCTACATGTCTCTTATTCCCCCCACAGCAGGAATGATCAGAAATGTCACCTTGATGAGCAGGTCTGGTTTCAGCAGAGGAAGGAGAGTTAAGCTACAGGCACAGCCCATCTGGAAGAAAAATGGGAGTGTGCAAGAAGTGCTGCTCACCACCTGTGCACAGAGCAGCAGTTTGTCAGATTTTATATCCGCTGGTGTGGGACATAAATCAGGAGCAGCTGATGCTGCAGAGATGCCTTTGAGCCTTCCTACATCCACCAAAGGCTGTTGGATTAAGAGATTAATAGTGCTCAGACTGCATCTATCCAGAGTCCCTGGCTACCCTGGCTGCTTTTGCAGTGGGGATTTTGCCTCTTACAATAAAACCTCCCTGCTTTCAGCACACACTTTGTCCATACCACTCATCAGGAAAATCCCAGCCTTTCTCATCTGAAAGGAAGGGAAGACCTGGCCACAGGGGAGACACAGACAAGTCCCAGATACATGAGCCAGAATTGCTGTGCCCCATGTAAAAAGGGGGAAGCTGATCATGGTTAACATCACGAGAACCCCATGGGCCCACTTCTGGGGCTTGTCCAGGTCCCTCTGGATGGCATCCCATCCTTCAGGTGTGTCAACCTCACCACTCAGCTTGCTGTCAGCTGCAGACTTGCTGAGGGTGCACTAGATCCCTTTGTCAATGAAGATATTAAATCCCACTGGTCCCAGTATGGGCCCCTGAGGGACACCACTAGTCCCTGATGTCCATCAGGACTCTGAGCCATTGATCAGCACCCTCTGGATGTGACTGTCCAACCACTTTCTAATCCACCTAATAGTCCACTCATCAAATGCATCTCTGTCCAATTTAGAGAGAAGGATGTTGTGGGGGGCAGTGCCAAAGGCTTTACAGAAATCCAGTTAAATGACATCTGCAGCCCTTCCCTCGTCCCCTTACATAATCACTCCATCACAGAAGGCCACTAAGTCATCTATGTCAGCAACTTTTATTTAATTATATTTCTACTTACCTATAAATATTTATAATACCTATAAGCTTTTAGCACCAAAAGCCTGGGCAGTCACCACCCTTAGTGCTTTCACAGTTCTTAAAGTTCAAGGTCACACATGGGGCTCAACAAGTGCCTAAGTCCCTGTGCCAGCTTTGAGCCATCTGCACCAAACTTTCACCTCTAGGATTGCTGAACCATTGTTTGAAGCTTTCTGTAGGCAGGCAGGTAAAATGGCCAGAGCAGATTGTCAGTGCAGATGTAGGCAGTCATTAGAAAATCTCATTATACTCAGGAGTCTGGACAATGAATCACTTTTCTTCTCTCAGAAAAGTGAAAACCTTCGCTTCAAATGAAATGTTTTCTTCTTCATCTCTCAGGAACTCACCAAGCAGATGGATACCTACTGCCTATAAGGAAAGAATACCTAGTCTAAAATCTAATCATCTTGTCCAACTGCTTTAATATCATTTTAAAAATATATCTTACAGGCTTACTCTATCCAGTCTGGCATCTATTCAGTATTTTCTAGCCTAATATCCTGCATGGGATTCTGATTATTGCAGGGACAGGGAACAAAGAAACAGTGGCCAGGAAGTCATCAGATAGAGCAGGCCTATCCTATTTTTCAGGGGATTTAATGCCATCAGTACTTATGGAACAGTGGAATTATTTGCTGCAAGAAAAGAATCCGAATCATGGTGGTGAGCAAAAATAGATATAAAAGAGGTGGAGAAAGATTCGGCACAGTTGATAAGCTCAATTTCCCAATAAATCCTCCTGAGCTTGTTTAGATTAGTGGTTCAAGTTGACTGATCTGCCAGGAATAAATGAAGCCTGGAGGAAAAGTAATACATCTGGATCTGCCTAAAACTCCTTGGAAATTTAACCTGTGCCTGTGACATACTTTTTGCACTTGAAGGGTTCACCCACACGAATCCTTACTTTATAACTGTTGAATAACTTAATTTCTTTTAAAAGATTTGAGCTCTGTGCTGTCCTCTCACCAGCAAGAATTTCGCACTGGGGATGTCATAAAATCCAGGTCTTACTTACCTGGCAGTTTTCATCACTAGATCTCAGAGTGCATTGCAAAAAAAAAAGGCCAATAACATTATTTCCATTCTGCAGACAAAATAGCTGAGGTTCAGTGAATTATAATAGGATCATATTAGGATCCCAGGGTAATAAATCAGGCAGGCTCCCCACGCTTTCTTCTGTTCACTTAAGATGGAGCAACATCCTAGATTGAGGCTACAACTTTCTATTATAATATTACCTTCTTTAAAATGCAATGATTAAACCAATAGAGGCAAACAGGCAACATCTATAGCATTTACCACGGAAAATGGAAAATCAGGAAAGTGAGAATTTGTCAAGTGTCCTTCAATAATTTCAAAAGTAGGGACAAAAATTACAGTTTTTTATCCTCTTTTAATCAAAATTCTGTCATCAACCTCTAGGCTTATGGTGGTTTGTTTTCAGTTTTGGGGAGTTTTCTTGGTTTGGGGGTATTTTTTTTTTTGTTTGTTTATTTAGTTTGGTTTTTTCGTTGGGTTTGCTTTTTTTTTTCCTCCTTTTCCTTTGTCATGTCATTCCTAAAGAGCTCAAATTTCCCCCGAGGGCTTGTGGACGTCTGGTTTGACTTACCCAACACCCACTTCATGATGAGCAGTTCCGTCCAGGAGAATTGAGTTGTTTTGACTCTGAAGATCTGTTTGGGGTGATCCGTGATGGTCTCGTTGGGGAGATTTTTGACTCCCTCGAACCGATCGGACGCGTTCACCACCAACAGCCCCAGGAAGATTGTGAAAGAAACTGCGTGGGCCACAAACTTCATGAAGGGACTTCTGAGGGTCCGCCCCAGCTGCAGTGGAACACAAAAAACACAGAAGATTTTAACTTTTTTTTTTTTTTTTTTTTTTAATTTATCCACCTCCTGGAAGTTTTTTCCCTATAAAAATTTGAATATTATTCTATTCCTATATATGAACGTTTGGATTTTTTCCCATAAAAGTTCCCATGAAGTTGCAATGTCAAATGCTCTAAGAGAAAGTACTTTTCTTGGAGCTGTTTTGGAGGAGAGCAAAAATATGAACATTTGAATTTTTTTCCCACAAAAGTCTTTACGGTTTGCCCAAGGTGAAAAGGATTCAGAACTTAATTGTGGATCATTAAGTAAATAGGGTTTAGATTTGTTCCAGTTGTTGTTTGCTATTACTAGACATTATGCACTGGATAATTTTTTATCTTATATTGCTCCTTTAAACCCACATGTAACATCTAATTGTCCTGGCCATATGGAGGGTGGAAAATGAAGAGACAGGACATTTATATGAGAGACATGTTTGTTTGTATATGTGGGTATGAATGTCCTTATTTGTCACTATAAATCCTAGTGATGGACCCAATTCTCACCCTTAAATCACTGTTATATATTAGAATCTTTTATTAAGGGTGAATTCTTGTTTCATTATCAATGTGTAAGAAACAGCTTTCTGTTTAAATATTCTCTAGCAACGCTTTTAATACGCTTTGCTTTGATAATCTTCTCTCATAATTACTACAAAATCTGGGGAATCACTCCCAGAACACAAGGATTTATTTCAGGACATTAAGCCAAGAACCAGAGCAGCAGGTCTCTTCTCTACAGATAATATTTGGTCCATTTTTCTTGAGAGGCTTTCTTTGTCAATGAATTTAAATACCACTCTTTTAATTTTACATTTTCTGTGAACTTAAAAAAAAGCAGTACTCCCAAAAATGTCAGAGTGGAAGGATTTTTAGGAGCACTGGGACTGAAGCCTGTGGTGTTGGACACGACAGGGAGCAATGGAAGAGCTCTCCTGGATGGGCCCTTTGCAAACATCCCTCAAAGCAAATTCCCCTTGGTGGCAAGGTATCATCAAATTTTTCTTAATATCTACTGACTTAATCATAAAACTCCATAGGAAATGTGAAAAAGGACTGAAAAAGGAAATTCCTTGGGTTTTTATTTATCTCTAAGAGTAGATTAGTTCAAAGCAGCCCAGTTCTCTGGTCACTGAGGAACAGGAAATATTTTAAAAGTAGAGCTCTTGTCATTGTATTTTCAGGCAACAGACTGTACAATTTTCCTGTTGCAATCTTTTATCTCCTCTTTTGATCACCAGTGAAAAAGGTTTCGGAGACTAACATTTCATTTCAAGAGTCATGGCCTAAAAGAGGTGGATGAGTCAACCTGGATATTTCAGGACAGGACAGGCTTAAACTTCACAGCTCTTGTCAACAGTTTGTGCACCCAGAGGTGAATGAATGACTGACACTAAAACTGGTTTTAAAATAGACAGTTCTGTGCAACTGAATGCAAAAGAACACTTAAAGCTGAGTTGCAAACTCCAGTCAATACTGTTTACCAAGTTTTTGAGGGGGTTTGTTATGGTCCAGTCTAACCCCACAGAGCTTTATTCAAGAAAATTCTCTGCTAGGGAGGAGAGGTTTGAAAACAAGTTTCTTGCTAAGATACATGAGGGAAGGAATTATTTTGAGATATGAATTCCTCTGTTATTCTATGTGAAACTGCAGAATTTGATCATCTTAAGAATGTGACACACAGAAGTATTGGTCAGGACAGCTCCCATAAGCAGTATTCCTCATCGGAGATTTCCCTCATTTTTCTCACTGCCTTAGTCCAGAAATTAATCCCTGACTCATTCCTGGGCATCAGTGTGTCTTTTGAAACAGGCCTGATTTAGGTCAAATAACTGATTGTTACTATGGAAAAATTGTTTCATTACCCAGCTGTGTATCACAATTGTTTTCCTCACTTAAAACCAAGTAAAACACTTGTAAAGTTGACCAGGACAAAACTGGGCTGCTCAGAATCTCAAATCCTCTGCATCACACACAAATCATCTCTAACACCCCCATCCTTTTGGTGGATCTGCTGCCTTTGGGGAATTTTCTTCAGTTACACCTTGAGAGGATCCAAAGCTCACGGATCAACCCCCAGCCCTGGAACTTAATAATGATGATTTAGGGGGAGGTACCAGTTCGGGGGGGGGAAATGCATTTGTTATTCAGTTATTTCTCTCACTGAGAATCAAATCAATTCTCACTGAGAATCAAAAAATCAAGATTCCATTGTTCTGATCAAGGCAAATCTATGCATTGAAAGACAGTCCCTGCCTGAAAGAAATGTCAATTGGACTCTGTGCTAGAAGGTTACGTGTTGTTTTTCACAGTCTAAAGTGAGGTGAAAAGAAAGGAACACTGAAAATGAGAATGCATGAAAGGTTTAGTGTAATGAAATCAGTGCTGATGAGAAGTTAAATCCCCTCCCCTCCATTTTTAATTTCAACAAACCTACCTCAAGAAATTAAATACACATAACTTTCTCAGGAATTTCTTTTTTTTCTGTTGTATAACCATTTTATTTTTAAATTTTTTTAACCTCAGTTTATTTCTCCTTAGTTTTCACGCCTTTCATTTAAATTCTCCACTTATTTCTGGTCTAATTGTTCTTCCCACCTGTTGCTATATTCAAATGTCACCTCTGTAATTCTGAGAACGCACCACAAATGCTGCTGTTGGCTGGTTTGCCGACTCCCAGCACATTCAACAGAGGTGAAGGAAATAAAACAGCTTCTTCTTAAATCCCTGCTAGGCTGGGGTCTGCCATGAGTGAATCCACATGGTAATTCCACACATTAATTCCCTTTACAACCCAGCCCAAACCACCCTTAGCACGGCCCAGCTTGCACACAAACATCTCTTTGTGCAACTCTGGGGTCCTGTCTGTGATTCATGAAAGATGAGGGGCTTTGTGCTGGTACAAACCTTGAGGAGATGAAGTTGCAGTGCCAATTGCTCTAAGAGAAAGTACTTTTCTTGGAGCTATTTTGGAGGAGACCAAAAATTTTTATTATCTCGGACATCCTGAAAGACTGTTTTTCTGATTGTGCAAACATAAATCTTTTCAAATTATAGTTTTTCCTTAATAGTTGGTCATGGATCTATGATTTTTTGGGCTGGATAAATTAAGAAAGGATTCCTCACTGGTTTTTAGAGGAAAGGGGAGAAAATATTTTCAAGACTGAATATATTATCAGTGCCAGGGTCACTTTGATCAAATTTAAATACCTGTGATAAGCCTCCTGCAGAAGATGTCTACCTTGTAATGGATGATATTACTGGTTATTGCTGAATGTGAAATGATCTTTTTCTGTGGCAAGAGTAGTTTATTTATCACTCAGACATACACCTATTTATCTCCACTTGTTTGAGGAGACTCCTTCAGGATGGAAACCTCTACAAATTTCATTCCACACCACATAATCTTTATCTAAACTAAAGGTTGGCTCTGGTCCTTTGACCTCTGGGTCTCAAAAACCCTTCTGCTCCATCTGATCTGTATTTAGGTACACTGTAGTATTTCAAGTTTCATCATCTTTTCTCTCAAAAGCATCAGGGTTGTATGATTCAGTCTAATCTCTGCAACACTAAGAAGTTCCCTGGGGCTTGCCAGACTTTCAGGCCCAAGTGCCATAATAATGCTCCACTAACTAAAACCACAAGCTCAGAAAGGAGAAGGAAAGGGAAGAAAGGAGACCTGGAGAAGGGAGGAACCTGCAACAAAAAGTACCTACAAGTAACAAGAGTTTAAATACCACTAAAAGAGCAACGAGGATCTTCTCCTTTAGTTATTTCAAATTTTGGTGGCTTTTATCCTTTCTTCAGCCCACTCCTGTGTTGTTGCCTCCTATCCATTTCTTCCTGTTCTTTTCTTGTCACCCACTTCATTTCCCCACCATCCCACCTTTAAAAAGGATGCATCTCAAGCCATGCCTGTTAGTTCCAGGTGTGTTTGTCAAGCAACACCTCAGGCTTGCTCTCCCCTGGGCAACCCCAGAGGGTACCACGAATCACTTCCCAGCAACGTGATGGAAAAAAAATGTGACTTCATTCCACGCCCTGGATGAAATAAGCACCCCCTGCCCCTTGCTGAGGCTGTACCTTGCTGCAGGGAGCGATCCAGTAGGCTATGGCAAGGAAGGGCAGGCCAATGGAGACTCCAAAGACAGCCAAGAACTTCACAGCTATGGATTGCTGCCGTAGGCCTGAGAGGTTCTCGTACCACATGGTGAGCAGCTGCTGCTGGCAGTTGGGGTGAGCCACAAACTGAGAGAGAAACAGAAGTAAAGGTGTCAGTAGCATTGCCTGAGGAGGAAGAGATTTCAGGGAATACCCTGATGAACTTGCCCACAGGACAAGGCAGGGCATGTCTTTATTGTCCAACACAGCTCAGGGTGTCACAAGCAGAGAACTGCAAACCAGGCACCCAAAATCCCCAGGTACTGGCAGAACGTGTTCCACTTGTCCTCCTCGTCTTCTCTAGAGAAAAAGTATTTTTTTCATGATTAAAAAGCACAATGTCTGGGCTAAAACACAAAATCTGTTGGTGGAGAGCACTGACAAATTGCCTCTGAGCAAGTTACTTCTTGGGGTAATACAGTCTACATTGAGATTCAGAAAAGAAACAGAGGAGCTCTGATTTCAAGTTGAAAAAAAACCCTGTGGTGACCTGCTAAAGACTTAGACCGTTGGCATAGTAGGTTTACACAGCACTAATATTATATTGTTGTATTCACTGCATGAAGACCAAAAGTGAACCATCCTGCAGGGTTCTCCTGTAAATTATGAGAGACCTGACCAGTATTTTACTACTTTAAATGCTTCATCTCAGAGTACCTTTCAAAAAACGACAGCTCCTTCTTTGTTGATCAGACAAAAAGACAAATCTAACAGCAGGAGGGAAAAAACTGTGGTGCTCTGGTACAGAAAGTACATGTTTTGTATCCTGGAACTGAGACTGCTCCTCAGTTTATTGTTCAGAGGTAAAAGACAAGGCAGCAGCAGACAAGGGAAAAGGGCAATTTCTTAACAGCAAAATTACAGCAACACCAGATCCCACGTAAGAGTTTTATAATAAAAGATTAAACTATTTTATGTTATCCTTCAAGGTGATTGAATTTAGAATGTGACTATCCTTAATCACAAGGAAAGGTAATTAAAAGGCAAAACAACTGAAAGAAAAGATGAAAAATAAATATGTTGCTAATGCAGATAATTGCACTGGCAGAACCGAGGGTTTCATTTATTAGTTCAGTGGCTGAACAAATGTTCCTGGGAGGGAAACGTAAAATTTTCCACTGTTTCAAGGAGCAGAACTTTCTGGAGGTGAAGGGGAGGATGAAGGGGGTCAAGAGAGAAAGAGAGGAGGAAGGAAGAGGTTACTGAAGGCTTGGTGACCAACCTTGCCCTGTGTCAGCCCTTTGAGCTTCACCCAGCTGGGAGATTTCAGCTGCCTCCTGTAGTTTTATTGTAACTGAAAAGTAGAGAAAATTCTAACTCTGCTTTCATCTTCACTATCTGTGAACTTAATGGACTCTTTTTGATGTGTTTGCATAAGAACAAAACTGTTAAATGCGAGTTTAAATGATCAGTTCCTCGGTGCAGAATGAAATACAGTTGCACAGTAATTAGGATTGCTGTGCAGTAGCACTTTTCCTTCATTAATAGCACATTAGCAGCTATTTAAAATGTGCTTCTTCTGATGAATTGGGCTTTGGGGTCTACATTTCTCAAAAAGAGAAATAAAAAAAAGCCTATAAGACTTATTCAGTGGTAAAGTCAACCAGAACCAAGACATTTGACAGGTACTTTTGACCTCCTTTGTCTTTGGATTTCCCCCCCCCCCCCCCATTTTAATGTGCTTTCTTTTAAGCTGCTTTCAAAAATAAGAAAACTGTCAAAAAAAGGTAATTATAAATAATGAGTTGTAGTCCTTCTGAGCATTTAAAGTTTCCTGTGGAGGTGATGACAGCAGTACCACAAGGAGGCATTTCCTAATGTCCAGTGTTTGTGCTAAGGCTGCTTGGGCTCTTTATCTTCCTGGGTAATGGACAGAAGGACCAAGTGGAAGAAAATTCAACAGAGAATTTATCCTTTCCGTAGATTTTATTTTCAGATGTGATGAATACAAAAACAATTGTAGCAACTCATGGAAAGGAGAATTACACCAGTAATTGTGCAGACTTCTGAGATGAAGGGCCCAAGAAACATCCAGGCTTCCTCCTCTTACAACTGTTCATTGCGTTATGAGAATTGTTTCAGACAAAGGAGCTCAGTTGTCCTTGGCAATGAGACAGTCAAAGACTTCGGCTGGTTTGGCATTTCAGAGAATTCATCAGACATTTTAATCTGTTCATTTTTTTCCCTTTGTCTGGGAACAGCTACAATGAAAATACAAATACAGGAAAATTGAGAAGGAATCGCCATAAAACGCAGTTCAGTGGAACAATTTATTTTGTGCGAGGCAATAAAGACGGGCAGCAGGCCATGGAGCCTTGATGGTGTTCATCTCCCTCTGATTATCACAAAAACCAGGGGAAAAGAAGATAAGGAAGATCAGAGCACGGATGAGTTTTGATCTGCTGTTTGCTTACAGCAAACAGGGCAGTTTTTCATTATGTTTGCTCTCTCAGATGTTAATGAAACACGCAGTGACCCCTGGCCACTGCCACCCCATCAACAGCTCAGACACTGATCTTAGATCTCCTCAGAGATGTTACAGAGCCATTTGACTTCCTCTCTTCTGGAGAGGAGCAGAGCTGGAGACAAAAAGTTTCGAGGAAGAATCCTTCAATAGGTGATGAAAAATGGGGGAGGGGGGGAGTGATATTGAATTTCAGAGGGCTGAACACTGTGGTGCTTTTTCAGTGTTCCCATTAAACGCTCTTTTCTTTTCTTCAGGACTGGAAAATGAGGCTGGGAGGCTTTTAGGGACAAACTGTGGATGCTCCTGTGCTGCATCCCAGAAGATGAGAGAGGCAGAAAGTGTTGTAGCAAGAGTGGTGTGAGCAGGGCTGTGCAGAAGGGCAAGATGTCTCTGATTGAAATGGAAGCCCTGGCAGGGAGGGCATTTTCTGGCTCCAAAACCAGCCTTTTAAAAGCCTTAAGTGCTTTATCTCACGGGCAGAGCCAGTCCCCTCCAAGCTGATAAAGGTAATGCATCAGGAGCTGGGAGCTCAAGTAAAATGTTTTCCAGTGCTTCTGCATTCAGAAACCACAGTGGGAGCTGTTCTGGTCCCACAGCACTGAGACCTCAATGGCACTGGTTTTTCCTTATACCTCTGGTTTAGGAAGGAAATTGTGCTTCCCTCCAGCCTATCAGTCACACAGCTTTTTAAGTTTAAAAAAAAAGCTAAAGAAAAAAATATGATAAAATCACACATCAGTCTGAAGAGCCAGCCCTAATAATGAAGCTGCCAAAGCAGCATTTTTGAGAGGCACTGAAACACTCAGGAAAGACACCTCCAAAAGCCCCTGTCCTGTGCCACGGGGAATTAAATGATAGAGATGAATATTTTTTCTGTCATATGGAAAAAAAGTCTCTAAAAGCCTTCAGTGGGAATTGAAAGGGCCCAAAGGAACTGTTTTACACAGAGAAACAGTGTTTGAGGCCGCTGTGGATACCACGTTGAGCAATAACTTTTCCATGTTGCCATCTAATTTGATGTATGACAGCTCTTTCTGGTAACTCAGCATGTATATGCATTGTGGGAAAGCACTTCACAGTTCTCATTTTTTCCTTAACATACTTGTTCAAAAGTGCAGGAGTTTCACTACACAGATGATAAAGTACCTCTGTATCTCGATAAATACATGGGAAGTTACTTCTGATAGAAAACACTGTGATAGAGAGACTTTTATTTTCTATTTTCTATTATATTGAACAGAGAAAGAGCCTGTGATGAGGAACCTGGTCATTTCTGCTGTTCAGTAGCAGCCTAAGTTGCCAGTGGTTGGGCACTGTTTGAACACCCAGTCCTAAACCCCTCATGGTCCTTGTCTTAAGGGCATCTCTCCTATCTTGTGGCACACAGCAGATAAACCACAGCCAGGTGACAAAAAAACCCCAGGAAATTCTCGAGTGTCAGGCAATGTTCACACATCAAACAGGAAAAAAAGGGGGGAAAAAGAGAAAAATAAGATGGAAAAGGAGAGGACAGAGAGGACAGAGAGGACAGAGAGGACAGAGAGGACAGAGAGGACAGAGAGGACAGAGAGGACAGAGAGGACAGAGAGGACAGAGAGGAATCTCTATCTTGAACAGAAAAATGGTGTCAGCAAAAATAAGGAAACTTATGGCAAGACAGGCAAAAGACAGAGGTCAGCCTCTGATGTTTGGAATTAATCATGCAAAAAGAAATCAGAATTATTGAAATAATTCTAATTCCCTTAAAAAGGGCAGAAATCTCCCACTGAGGCAAAAGAATGAGCCACTCTGACAGGATCATCTCACTCTGCTAATGCAGCTACCCTGCATAGCCAGGGGCTGAGGTAAGAAGGAAAAACTCATCAGGGAAGCAGTGAAAGCAGTTTAAAAACCTGCATGTCAGATCTAACAAAGCAGAGCTGTGACTGGAACATCCTGAGGTGCTCCTGTCGTGTCCTCTGAGCTTGTCCCTTCCCTGTCAGCCTTGTGGCAAATCTCAGTGTGTTTAATCACTGAGGGAGAGCTAAAAAGGAGCTGCATAAATAGACTCTCAGGAGAACATTGGTGATGTCAGGAGACACTGGCAGGGGCAGGGATGAGCCATTTCTCTTCCCATCATGTAGCTGCATTCGTGTCCTTCCAACAACCTTCCTGGGTTCATTATTAAACATTTATCTTTTGATGTAGCTCATCAGTTCTGCAAGCCTACAGTGAGAGACGTATTTTAGGCTGCAGCACCTGCTCACATGGACCCTGGGTTGGGTGTGTAATGTTGCAAATGCTGGAGAACAGAGTTAAAAGCTGAAACACTTTGGGTGACTCACTGGAGTAACCTTGTGCCTTTGAATAACAGGTAAAAATGAAGGGGGCAGCAAGTGGATTGTACTCATGGCTTTTTCAATTTTGCCACAGCAGGAGGGTTGGAACTGGATGATCTTCAAGGTCCCTTCCAAGCCAAACCATTCTAGGATTCTGTGTTGGCAGGAGCAGAGGAGCAGTGGGAAAAACCGAGGGGTATCTGAACCACACACATTGTGTGCTCTGCAAAGATGAAAGTACAGGGGTGTCATCATGAAGATTTCCAGGCAAACACAGCCTGAGCTGAGCTTGCCAGGCTTGTGTTCCCAAAATACCAAAGCCAGTGCTGGTCTGCAAGGTGAGTTGGGGTTTCCTTGGCAGCTGTGCTCGAGCAAAACCAGAGGCAGGGAGGGAGGCCAAGCCAGGCTCACGTGTCTCATTTCTCCTGGTGAAACCTTCACCAAAGGAGATGTGAAATCATCTTTTTTTTTCAGCAGGTTGCTGAAGATGCTGTGGGAGTATCAGCAAACATCAACAGGGGTGGAAGAAACTCAGGGAAAAGTCAAAGCAGGATATTATTGCTTTTCCCCCAAGGGTGAAAATATACTCCCATTTCATCAAAGAGGGTCAGGTGAATTAAAGGACAAACATGTGTCAACATGCAAATGACAGGAAAAAAAAGAATGAAAGTTAAAACAGAACATAATTTCTTTGCTTTTATGTCACTTTCCACTTTTGAAGATTCCTTTGGTATTTTAAACGTTTTTAAGACTTAAAGCCTAAATTAAGAGTCTGGATTTATACCGAATAAAATACTTTTCTTGAACTGGAACATACTTTCTGGGGGGAGGAAAAAAAGGTGGAAAACATGTCAGAACAGTTTTTTGATCCAGTAAAAGACCCACCTATTGCAGAGCTGTTTCACCTGATGCAGAGCAGAAGATGACAGAGCTCAGTGGGAATTCCTGAATTTCCACAGCACAGGAAAAGACCAGCACAAGCATCAGCCTTTTCTTATCTTCACCTGGTACTCTGCTCTCTGAAACTCCAAGTGAACAAAGAGCCCTTTGTTTTGTAGCAACTGTTCTGAGACACCTCAGCAGAAGCAGATGGGAAATTATTTATGATATTATATATTTATTTCGTGCTCTAGAGAGCGAAAAAGATGTGCCTTTAGTAAATGTTTGTGCCAATAAATTCTGACAGCTGAGATTGTCAGAGGGTAAATATGGCTGGAATTTGGCTCACTGCTACTGTGGCTGGTAAGAGGGGCACGTAAAACTGTGGAGAGTTTAAGAAAGAAATAGAAAAGTACTTGCCCTACTGCCAGTGAATTAAGAATAACAACTACAGTTCCATTCCAAATACACATGTTGTGACACTGGGACCTTTTCACAAAAGAGACCTCCTCTAATTATAATAAATTCTATCCACAGCCACAGGCCCAGTTTTAAAAACCCTTTGCACCAGAGGAACCTTAGAAGGGAGAGTAAAAGCAGATCAAAATTCCTCCATTCGGGTGCAAAAGAAAGATTTTAATGGAGGCAAGAAAATTCAGCTGCTCGAGCCTCGTTCCAGTGGGGTCTGACCATTGCACAGAAGGAAACCCTGCGTGACAAAAGGTCCTCTGGGATGTTGCTGCAGACACACAGAGAACATGAAGGAAGGAATTATCCCTGCCCTGAGGATTGTGCAGCTTCCCCTCTGTCCCTGGCCTTCATTTGACTGTCTAATGGCATCACACAAATATTCATGAGCTTCTGGCTCATCCTTCAGCTGAGCTTTCTGACAGGCTTGGTGAGTGTTCAGCCCTGCTCTCTGCAGCCTGACCTCAGCATTTCTAAACCTGCCAGCAAAGGCAAAAGGTTGAGATCTGTGAGCAGGGCCCAGGTGAGCTGGAATGGTCAGGAACAAAACCCAGCTGATTGTGCAACTTCAGCCTCTGAGTTACTTTTTAGGCATAAACCCCTAATTATTTAGTGTGTTTTTAGTAATAAGTTACACCTTTCATAAAACCTTTCACATGTCTCCTTCTGAACCAAAATACCTCTCTGATTAGAGCCATTTGGCAGTGGGTAAATACTTACACCAAATCCCAGGATATTCACATGTTCCCCAGTTTCATCAAAATCCAATATCTGCATCTACCTGCTGGTTGACTTATCTGGTACAAAATTCTGATTTTGAACACTTAAAACCTTAGCACAGCTGCAGTTTGCAAACACATCTCTTTCCTGTGACTCGGGAAAAGCAGGAGGTTTTTTGGGATAGATCCACTCTCTGCTAAATCAGTGAGTGCATTCCCAGCACTGGGATCTCACCTTGCAGAGGTGACAAGGAGGCAGAACCAAAGCAGGGAAGGTCATCCCAGCACCCAAATATTTGTGTCATTACCTCAAACCCCCCATGTGGCTCAGCTCTGTGAAGGAGACAGAATGATCCCGTTGGGATGAGAAAAGTGGATGGAAACAGGCTTTGACCAGGCACCTGATTGTTCAACAGGCACGAAATAAAACCCAATAAAAACAAATGAGTCTGGTAGAAAACAAAAATAATAGGGTAAATAAAACTGCCAAGACCATTGCAAATGTAATTTTCCCACTGACACAAATGCTCCTCAGTGCTGAGCAAAAAAGCAAAATTAATAATCCTCCTAAGAGTTGAAGGAACGGAGAGAGACTTTTTGTTGTCCTTCTGTTAATTTTATATCATATGAAATGAAAATGTCAGTCTGATATATTTGAGGCATGGGACTGGAAAATGTAGAGTTTACACAAGTTCATTCGTTGGTTCAGTTTAAACCTTGTTCTGACTGAATTTCTTTACAATTTGACTTCCCTGGGGCCAGGATGGGGCTCTTTTTTGTGCTCAGCATTCTCCTGTAGGGTCATGAATAAGGTGGTTGGCTCTTTGGAAAACTTCAGTTTCAGATTCTCCTTGGCTGCAGGTTTTCCCAGGAGATTTATGGTTAATGTCTGATTTCTCCTCTTTTTACATGTATGAATAAATCTTAGCGCTGAATTATTTATCTGAAAACAAGCAACTGAATTGCAAGTCCCAGCCTTTAACGTTCCAGGATTTTCATATCTGTGCAAAAATCAAACCCACTTGAAAACCCTTATTATTGAATTATTCATCTGAAAACGTGGCACAATAAAAAAAACCACCGAACAACAACGTCCCCTTGGCATCTCAAAAACCAACCACAGCAGGCACAGAAGGAGAAATTTAAAATTCCAGAGGCTATTCCCCTCCCAGGAGAGACAGGAATTATTTTCCTTTGGCTACATGGTGAAGAAACTGGGCTGTTCTCAAGCTCAGATGTCTCTGGTGTAAATAGTTCCACTCCCAGCAGAGCTGAAGGAGAGACAGACTCACTCATAGGATGAGACTCCTCTCTTCATCAGGCAGAAAGTCCCAAAAACCTGCTCAGATGCAGAAATCTACAGCTGGGTGACAAGAAGGAAAGCCTCCCCCTGGGACAGTATCCATGCAGACATCCAAATTTGAACATCACTTGGGAAAATACCCTCAGTAACTTGAAATACTGAATTTTTAGGGTTTTTTTTTTTGAAGGGTTGCGTTCATCTATACCTGAATTTCCATCCAAAATGCACATTTCCAGGTCTGCTGCCTATGGGGACATAAATAAATTCAAAATTGGAGCCAGCTAAAGTCAGGTTTGTAGCAAACCATATTAATTAATATTTTTTTTTTGTCTAAGAGAAAATGGCCCTTCTCTAAAAGAATGTTATTATTAATAAAGGTAATCCTAAGTCCTTTCATCTGTGATGTACATCCATGTAATGAGTTTGATGTGTTCTTGTGCTGACTTCTCAATATCTTGATGGACATCTAAGGCCCTGTGGCACTCTGCAAATGAAAATAATTAAGTCTGCATATTACATTAAATTGGGAATATTGCAAACACCATCCAGGAGGGAGAAATGATTCATTTAAGCCTTAAGAGGATGGATGTATGGGCAGGAAATAACCAAATGAGATTCGTCACGGAAAAGAAAAAAAAGATTAAAACATCTGGGCAAGAGGAAATAATCAGAGTCACAGATTTTCGTGGGAGGAAGGAACCTTGCTAATGAAATACTCAGAGATATAGAAATGTTTTCTGTGAGGAAGGGAAGTGACTCCTTCCCTTTCCAACCTCTGACAAAACATCTGTAATATGCAATTAAAAATGTAAAAAGAAAAGTTACGTGGATAAGCTGAAGAGTCCAGGATGACCAGAGTGTTTCCACTGTTCCCCTGAATATTAAATTACATTTGTACAGTATCAACTGGCTCTCCAGTGGTGGAAATGAGAGACACTTTTCTTCCCACCACCACTGTCCAAACCACCGATGGTTCTACAAGACCTCAGTTAAATGTTCCTGAAACTAAAAAGTGGGAACAAATGAACCAGGAGGTGCAGAGACAAAACTCCAATTCCTTGAAATCCTTTTTTTTTCTTGAGGAATTCTCCTCCTTCAGGCTTCAAACTTGGGTGGTCAGACATAAGCCTGTCCTGTCCCAGCCACGGGGGTAGTGACAGATCAGTGCTTGTCCTGAGAGAAATTCCTAAAGCTGTGGAGCTGGAATATTTCATTTTGGGTTACCAAAATGTCATTTTCTGCTAATGCACCTTTTGGGGGGTAGAAGTGTCTCTTCAGCATGAACAGGGCTGCTTCTTTAGCCCATTCAGGAATTAATTCACCTTCCCCAGCTCCTGTGAGGGCTGGAAAAGCCCCATTCCATGGGGAGAGAGACCCTGGCAGGCATTTCTTGTCCAGGGTATTGTGCAGGGTAAAACCCCCTCCTCTGGGTCAATGATGGGGAGCACAGATTGCTGCAGCAGTTGATGAGACCGGGGACTTTTTATGCCCTTCAGTATCTGAGTGGTGTGACCAAGGCAGTGAAAAGTTATAATCTAATGCAGCCATGAGTATTCTGTTCAGAGCATCCTCCACATGTTAATTATTAATAATATAGTTATAAGAAAAGTTCCTGTTCCAGCTCTCTGTTAAATAGGATTTACACAGCCATCTGGTGTTCTGTTTAATTCTTCTTTTTTTTTTTTCCTTCTTTTTTTTTTTTCTTTTTTTTTTTTTCCCCCAACCCAATTTATGTGTCTTACTGTTAATTAAATTAAAACTCGTGAAAGAGGAAGGTGCTCTGGCTTTGTGGTGGCTACTGAGAAAACAGAGGTGGGCTACTCAACATTTGCAATTAAAAGAAGACAGCAGCAATAATTCTGCCGTTGGGAAAGAAGGAAAATGAGATGTCACCTCCTACAGAGAAGCATCAGCTTTACACCTAAAGGGAAGTGTTGGCATATAAGCCCCCTGCCAACATTAAAGGAACACATGAAAGGATCATAGTGGTACAGATTAAAAATCTGTAGATTTTAGAAGAGAAGAGAAAATATGAAGGCCTCTTTACAGTTGATATAAAGCAGAAAAATAGCTTTGTTGTGGGACATCAAAACCTTCATTTTCTCACTATTGGCTGTCCAAGGGTAGTCCCAGCCTCTGTACCTCTACCTCTCAAAGGCAGAAATCATACTCTGGCTTAATTAGAAATGAGTTCACACACAGAGAAAACCTGTGCTACCCTAATATTTCCAGTATCTGACTGAAAACAAAATTGTTTGGTTGTCTCAAGAAAAAAAAAAAAATCACATTTCTATAACATTTTCCATCCAGAACACAGAGTAAACTTCCAGGTCTCATCAGCCTGCACGAGGAGCAGCTCAGGGTATCACAGAGCTCCTGATCCTTGGTTATAATCCACCAAAACCACCCAACTTAAATCATTCCTGACTGGAGAATGCAAGTTCAAAGCATCACTAAATAACATCAATGGTCAAGTTGCAGCAGTGCCATAACTTGGGCTAAAAGCCCGTTTCTTGCAAAGAATCCAGGACTCAGTAAATGCTTAAATGTTTGAAAATTGTTTGTTTTGCTCTTGACAGACTGTACCCATTTTAATATTTTTCGAGGAATCATGAATTATTAAGCAAGTTCATTTAAAATGCCTCTGGAAAACTTCAACAGAGGACATTGGAGTGAATTTTTTTCCAAGAATCCTGGGGTACAGAGTGATTGTTTAGGTTTTCAAAAAACTGTAGAGCATTACAGTAATACAGCATTTTTAAAGACCACTTTGTAAACTACTGTAATTTTAGCTGCAAAATATGTAAAAGCAGAGTTTCTTAATTCTTCAATTACCTTTATATAATGTCCTTCAATTATATTAGAGCCTTAAACTTCTCACCACCGTCTCACAGTGTTTTGCAGAAAAAAAGAAACAAAAGGAACAAGGAGACAGACAAGTGAAGTCTGTGACCTTTGATGCTTTCTTGAATGACTTTACAAGACTCATCTCAAACTTTGTAAATCAGGAAAAGAGATAATGATCAATAAAACTGTGTCCTTTCAGGTGAACAGAGAACTGGGTTTTTTTGAAGTAACAAATGGATGAATTAACAGGGAACTCCAATGGGGAGAACAAAGGAAAAAAATGCAGAGAAGGATCATTTAGGGCGGGGACAAAAAGCTGTTGTAGGTGCCAGTTGAAGGTTTACTGAGTAGAGGAGGTCAGAAGATATCAACAGAATCTGTGCAAGAATTGGTCTATTAAATATGTATAATACAACACCCTCCTTCTCACCCCTCTCCATCATAGGATTTTCTTGAAGTGAACACGGATTTCAAAGCACAGGATTTATATATATAAACCTAAAAATACCTCTGAACTGAACAAAAATTTGCACCTGAAGTGTTTTGCCTGGTAAGGAAATCATTGCTGTGTTACCATAACACAAGGTATTTGTTCAGCAGGTGTGATAAACATCAGTCTATTGTCATGTCACTGCCAATAACCAAAGTCATTTGTCTGAATGTGTCTCTGCCTCCCACAAATAGCTTAGAACCAGCAGTTAAGTACTCATCTTACACATATGGTGCTGAAAAAAACATGCTGAGAAGTGTTGACCTGAGAGTCATGAATGCTCATGTTTATATTCCAATTATAACTATCAGAATTAGTTTAACATTTGTTATTGGTGAGCAGCAAGTTGCCATGATCCAGAAAGGATGCTCAGCTTTCCTGAGCACAGGAAGATATTTTATACAAAAAAAAAGATCAAGTGTACATGACCTCCCAAGGATGCTTTAGGGTATTCCAAAAAGGTGCACTTGAATACAGGGTAAGAAAAGGAGGAATGTGCCTCTGGAAGCAGCTAAGCCAGGATGGATGGATGGATGTGCTCAAAGCAGCAACTCCAGCTCGTGGTCTTGGTGTCTGAGGGATGGCAGAAATATTTAGGAGAATAAATGAGCAAAACAGCACAGATTTCACACATGGAAAAGCCTTGATGTTCTGACCAAAGTGCTGATAATCACTGGGGATTGTCCCTTGATGAGGTTCTATCTGTGTCTTTTAGATCAGTTCATTTTCTGAAGGGCACCAGAGCAAGGTTGGCTCCTGTCACCAAAGCAACAATTTCAATAACTAAACTTGACCCAGCTTGTAACTAAGAGTGAGCTGAGATGTTCTGCTCAGTTTTGGTGATGGAACAATGCAGAGACACAACATCCCTGGAGAAAATATTTGGCTCCACAGCATGTGCTCCTGCGTGAAAGCATTTAATTTCAAACATGAGCTTTAAGATTCTCTTTAATTAATGGCTTTCATAACAGGAAAAGACCTTCTCCAGCCAGCACAGCAGCACAGTCAAGAGGCAAAAGGAAGCAGGTGGTGGGTTAGGGAGGGGAAAGAGGGAGCAGATGTGAGCTTGAAAATTTGGAACACTCTTTGAGTTCCAGAGCAGGAGCCCAGCTCGCATCAATGCATATTGTGGAAGCAATTAATTGGGACCACCCAGGCCTAGAATTTGCCAGAATAAAATTTTCCATTCGCACAACACACTTCTGTGAAGCTGTAGAGTTGTTTTAAACACTATGGATTTTTTTGTTTGGTTTTTTTTTTCACTTTGCAAATAACCTTCTCGACATGAAACAACATGACAAAATGCAAACCAACCCACAAAACACCACAGTTCTCAGGACAGTCCTGATCCACTGAATTCTATCTCTCATTTATGATTTTTCAGGTGACATCGAGGAAGCATCATTTAGATGTGAACACTTCACCACCAGAGAGCCAAAGGAATAACTTTACCTTTTTGACCTCGTATTTGATGGCGAGTTTAATCCTGCTCAGGCTTGGCCGGTGGTGCTCAGGGTACAAGTGGATGTTGACATCTCCATTCAGAATGGCCTCCACCTCCTCAGTGTCCCTGCACAGGTCCAGCACCCCCACCACGAAGTCCTTGCATTGCATAGATAACTTCCGATAGTCGTTCTGGGGGAAAACAGAAAAAAAAAACCAAATCATTTAGTTGTTTAATTGATTATTTTAATTGTGCACTCAAAAGCATGAAAATAAAAGGAAAAAAAAAGAAGAGAGAGCAATTGTGAGCAAAGTTACTTCTGCTGCCTGGAAGAGGCAGAAAGCCCTTGATTTCACCCAGCATGTTGATGGTTTTTCACAAATACACACGAGCTCCTCCAGGCTTAATTAGCAATGTTTCTACCAGCAGCATAATAGAATTGCAGAGCATTGCAATAGAACAACTTTTTACAGAACAGCAAGGAAATAATTTCTAGGGAAATTTTGGTTTTTAAGCAATCAACTTATCTCTCTCCTCTCTGTGTGGCAAATCTCTAGGAATGTAAAACCTGGGCCAAAAAAAAAAAAAAAAAAGTCCTGCTAACTGGTTAAAATATACAGAAAATATTTCAATTTAGGTTCTTTCCTAGTAATTCTGTCTTTAGAAGTTTCAGACTAGTACAACAAGCTGGAGCATCACACACTGATGTGTGTTCAAATGAATTATGTAGCTGTAATACCAATTTCAGCCTCAAATTTATTACCTTAGAATTTGGTTAAACAGTCCCAAAAGAGCATCCAGAGGATCTTTGTGTCACAGCATTCTCCAGGAATTGGGACTTCAGAAACTCAATATGAAATAATTTCACCTTTCAAACCCAAATTACACTTATGGGACAGGGGTTAACGTGTAGCTGACTTGACAGAGGGTTAAGAAGAGTGATTTCACTGCCTTAAATTAAATTGTGATTGATTTTCATGTTGGTACTTAAGAAACAAGGCAAGTGCCACCACCTGAGTAAACACTGTAAATCAGAACACAATTAAGGCTACCACTAATATCGTAGCAAAACGGTGATATTAAAGGCTCAGTGCAACAGGTAGAAATAACAAACGTAAGACAAGCTCTTACTGACTTGAGAGATCTTTTCAAATTAGGTTTGATGAGTTAATTAAATTCAGCAGCTTATCTAATTAAGCCAGCAGCCAAAAAAAGAAGATAGTTAAACCTGGCTTTGATGAAGTGATAAGGGTAACCTGGCTTTGTGCTTCTATGTTTTCTATTTTATTAATTCTATCATTTACACATAGCAACATATCAGCCTTCCTTGTTAGACAAAGTTCCCAAAGTACTGTGCAAACATTCAATAATTAACAGCACACTTTAAAATATGATGTTATGAGAGGTGGCTGAACCTCATTGGACAGTTTTTCCCCTTCAGAACTGAGATGCTCTTGATAATGAATTTTTAAATGAGTTGGTTGAATGACTTTGCCGTAGGTTTGAGGTTGATTCTACTCTGTGGGGGTGTGTCCCAACTTTGCTTTCCATGCTGCCCTGTTTGCTGAAGGCTGGGAAGAGCTGTCTCAGTTGGCACAGAGCAATGGAATAGTTGCAGGGAACCAAAAGCCCCTCAGGGCTGGGATGAGGGTGTTCTGCAGGAAAGAGATGCCATTTCTGAGGGGTTCAGGAGAAGGGCCTGAGGAGCAGAGCTGGGGAATAACCTTTGCTTTAGTGCTGAGACCTTCTGCAAGGTGAAACTTGGATGTTATCTGGCAAAAAGGTTGAAACCTTGGTTCCCCTTTTCCCCCAGTGATCAGCCTGGATGTTCTAATTGTGTTGTTAATGGAGATCAGCAAGAACTTCAAATCTTCATTAAAAGGAGACATGAGAACAACCAGCAGATCCTTACCCTGGTGAATGCCCCTTGCAGAAGCAGGGGCACCAAGGATCCTATAAACATGCCAAGTTAGTGCACTAAGATTTAAGGTGTTCTTATGGCTCAGAAAATGATGGTTCATCTGCATCTAAATCTGGTACCTGAGCATTTTGTGAGATAGGGTTTGTAGAGTGAATGTTTTCAAATGTGGGGTGAAGCAAGGTCTGAAATGGAAATGAGAGACAGATTGTACTTTAGGGCTTCAAAGTGCTCCTCTCAAATCAATTCCAGGCTTTAATCTTCCCCACACCAAGATGAATTTCAATAAATAGAAAGCTTGCCTGTTCCCTGAGAGAACAGATGACCAAACAAGAATATCAGCCTCAAAACAACCCCAGGAATGGTGAAGGACACCAAACATAGATAGATCTGAAAATAGATGCAGGCTGTGAATGAAATGCCTGCTTGCCATAGGTAATGGGGATGCTTAATTCACATTAAAAATCCACAAGGATGAGAACTCTGCTGAGCTTTAGTACCATTCTCTATGTTCTGTTTGCAAACTTCACAAGCTTATCTCTTAACCAGCACATTTCAGGGAATTCTCATCACCACTTCCACATCACCTGAGCAACTAGCAAGGGTTACCTCAGATTATTTTTCTCTTCCTTTAAGGAAAGCAGTTTAGTTTGCATCTAGCAAAGTGATTCTAAAGCAACTGTAAATGGCAGGTTCCCACCTGACAAACTCCATCAAGGCCCAGCTTTATTCCCATCTCCAAATCTCATGTTTTTACTGGTTCTGTAAATTTGCAGAGGCTATGAAGGATTTCCCCATTCAAAGTTTTTTGCTCTGATTTTTAAGTAGACACAAGCAGCCATACAATCTACCCAACATAAAGGCTGTAGAAAGAAAAAAAATAAAATAAAATAAAAATAAAATAAAATAATGTAAAATAAAATAAAACAATAATAAAAAATAAAATAAAATAAAATAAAATAAAATAAAATAAAATAAAATAAAGTGCCTTCAAGCAATTCTGCAGCCAAGCAGAAGAGCAGCTTACTGCTCTCAGGAGACTGCTCATGTGTTAAGACAAGTCTCAATGATCACTGAACCTGCTGTGTCTTCTGATGATCCCTTTTACAAAGGCATTTGCCTTCTTTGTTCTGGCTTCTGTAGTGCTCCCAGTCAGCACAGAAAATCCTGATCAGCCTGACAGTGAGAACACAGCCACGCAGTGACTCTCCTCATGTCAGTGTACTTCTCTCTTCAAGCATGTTATTGGCTGTATCTCTACCCTAAAAACCAAGTTTAGCAGAGGACTGACAGCCAGGCTTCTCCTGATCCTGGTTTGGAGGTGTATTTTTGGTGGAATTGTGTACCTGCACATAAAATACTGAATTGGAAGTTGTGACACACGGTGACAATCTCAAGGAAGCCAAGAAGATTTATTTACAGGCAGCATCCAAGCTCTCCTGCTGTACGTGCCAGCACTGTGTTTTTCACACATTTGCCTGTATTCCACACATTTGGAAGCATCCAAGGTCCTGGATTCCCTGCACAAAGGAGTGCTGGGACAGTGGTGGGGCTCCCTTTGGCACAGGACAGAAGGCTGCAGGGCAAGGTTAGAGAGGCGTGGGAGGAAGAGGAGGAGAATCAGGATGGACTTCCAGATACTTCCAGATACTGGTGACCAGTGAACAGCTGGAGTTGTGCCAGGGTAGGGTTAGTCTGGATATTAGAAAAATATTCTTCTCCCAGCCTGTGTTTGGGCACTGGAAGAGGCTCAGAGCACCTGACAGAGTTCGAGAAACATTTGGACAACACTCTCAGGCACAGGGTGTGACTCTTGGGAATGGCCAGGAGTTGGACTCGATGATCCTTGTGAGTCCTTGCTACCTCAGAGTATTCTGTGATTCTCTGAGGTTCTTGTTGCACCAAGCTTTCTGAAGATCAGAGCCCTGAGGACCCCAGGGCTCTGCCAGGAGACGGAGGGGTCGGCGGCCACTGTGTCTTGGGGTGCAAAGGGACAGCCCCCACTTCCCCACTGCCCTGCCAGCCAAGTTCAGCCCCTAAACCAGGCACTTCATGGCCCTCCTGGTCAAAATATGTCTTGAAGAGAACCATCTGCTGCCTGGACAGGCAGTGGGTTGCAAGTGGAGGTCACCAGCTGTGCCACAACAAGAAATCCAGGGCTGGAGACACAAACTCCAGCTCAGCCCTTCTGTCAGCCCTGCAAAACCACACACAGGCAACCACAACAACCCAAACCTTCCTGAGGGCCCCAACTAGCTCCCACATCAGAGAAGCCCGAGGATTATGAGGTTCATAAAACAGATGGATCTTTACAGGAATGAAAACTGCAAATCACACATGAGGGATGCTGGGGCCTCATCCTGACAGCTGAGCACTGCCAGGCCTCAGGGAGGAAGATGAAGGATACAACTAAAGTACTCCAGAGAGCCAGTCTGCTTCAAATAACATCAAATAACACATGACCAGAATTTGATTTCCAACAGAGGCAGCGAGCAGAGTGGGCTCGGGACAATGCCTGAGAATGTTACAATATCATTTTTTAAAAACTGGAACGTTAGAAAAGGATTCCAAATTAGTCATTTCCTGCTTCTTCTAACACTGTTGTGCATGTGGAGTTAAAAATGTCTAATTTTTCTGCTTTGAAAAGGCTGATGGTGCTTGTCATTCACTGCCATTTCTCCCAGTACCCTATTATTATCTGTTGATTATGTTCTAAATGAACTCTGTCATGTCTCCACATCTGTTCAAAACCAATCAGATTTTTTTCAGAAAAGAGCTGTTTTGGGTCAGAGGGATGGAGTCTGAGTAAAAAGTTAAGTGAAATAAGAAAAAGTAAGACCAGGAACCTGTCTGGTGTTACTGGATAACATTAAATTTGCTGTGCAAATGAAAGCTGCAGGCACGTTGCACAGTCTCTTTTTATGTTTCCTCAAGCTCTTGGCTCTTTGTATTTAATCTACATCACACATATCAAGGAGAGAAATATTGCATTGCTTAGATTAGCATTTTGAGAAGAGGCAGCAGAAAAAAAAAAATGGAGAAATAATTCTGTAAACACAAACAGAAAACTCCCCTAAATAAAAATGCTGGTAGAAAGAAAACAAAGCTGAGAGAAAGAGGGGGGAGGGAGGAAAGAAAGCAAAAATATTATATGCTAGATTTGAAGTGAAATTGTTAAATAAACCATCGTGTCAAATATTCAAAATGCTTATAAATATTTACCAATTAGATACCACATGAAATACGCACAAGCCGGTAGAGAAAAGCTGTAGGACAAATTTCCTTCTGGGTATTTACACTGCCTGTGACTGGCCATATGTTTGGGCATGGAAAAAAAAGCACAAGGCCTGTGGGAGGGAAGACAAGGAGAGAAGATGACAGGAAAGGGTCCTGCACTGATCCTGCTCCTGCAGCCTTGTTATCCTCTGAGATGCACCTCCCAAAGAGCTCTGCCAACTGTGCACTAACTGCTGGCACTTCTGAACAGAGCTGAGTGTGCTTCTATTGTCTTCAGACTAAATGCCTACATGCACAGACTGTGCCAAGGCTGTACAGTTAATTTTCCAGAGAGCACATCCAGTTGGTTTATGTTCTCTTGCTCCTTAAGTGGCAGCACATCAGCGAGTGATTGGAGCTCTGGGGGTGCTGTGTCATACCCAGTGGGCACGTCTCTGAATTTAAAGCCAAGTGCTCATTCCAAACGTTTCTCTGCTCGGGTTGCTCAGCGTGTCTGGAAACAGGGACAGACGCCCCGATTCGTTTGTGGAATGATCCAGACCTTGACTTCTTCATCTCCAGAGAGAATAATAAGCAATCTGTTCATGTGCAAGAGTCTGACGTTTCCAAAGTGTGTCTCTGCTGCTTTCCAAGCCATTTGGCCCCATCTAACTGGAGCCAAGTTAAACATGGCAGTGGTTTGTTCTCTGGAGTGCCAGGCCTGGCAGAGCAGAGGGGCCTCCAGGCAAAGGGGAGTTCAGATCCCGTCAGGAGACACTGAGAGATGTGTCCAATAAAAGAGCCCAAGGACAAAACAGACCTCTGCTTGTGCTGACATTATTTTTGTCCAAAGAAGCCCAGAAAACAATTTTTGTTTGAAAACAATTTGCGATTTGATTGAGGACCAAAAATGATGTGACTTTCCACGAGCCGTGAAAACAACATCCCTTGCATCGTTTCAGTGGCAGTTGCACTGACTGATTTACCATAAGACTTTTCTTTTTTGGTGGCCCTTTTTTCTCCTCAGCTTCCTAGCTGCAATTCATCTCTTCATATGCACAGCAGAAGCTCATCTCTGAGACATCTCCCTCCACCAAGGGGACAGAGCAGTAAGTGATCAATCAAACCACTGACTTTGGATTTCACCTCATACCTGGTAAAATATCAAGTGACTGGTAGATATATCAAATCCATAGAGAAGTAGCCGAAATGCTGTTAATGGTTTCACTCAGGGAGTTAGAAAATCCCTTAAAATTTGTTACTGTGCTTTTACAGCATCATTTGCAGGTCCAGGCACGTGTGTAATCCTCAGCAAGAACATTCCAAGAGCTTTAAAGTGAGAACTGTCAAAAGCAGCAGAAAAGACATTTGCACATCCCTGTTTTATTTCTACTCATTTGTGCTCTGCCTCTAATGAATCTACCAAGTCAACCAATAATTTCTTCTGGAAATTATTAATTTTTGTGATAAATGCATCTCCTCTGGGACCAAAAGTAATGGATAAATTTAGGAAGCTCTTTCCATCAATAAAAACATTGGAAAAGGAAAAATATTTTATTTTGATATCCCCCTGAAACAATTCCTTTAAATGTTGTTGGCTTTTTTTTTTATTTTTTTCCTAAAGTCAATGGATGGATTATTTGGGGATGTAAAGCCAGGAATCCATTAAAATACTCCTAGGAGAAAGTTAAGGACTGAGACTGAAAGCAATTCCTCTTTAAACAAAATTTTAGATTCCTTAGCATAAGAAATTTCAGAATCAGTCCACTCTCAACATTTTGTATCAGTTATACTGATTTTTTTTTACCATTTGAAACTTAAAATAAGTTTTCTTTACCTGTGAAATCTCCGTACACTGAAATTATTGGATCAATTGCCTTATCTAAAGTTCTCACCTGAACAGGGTACAATCTTCTTCTTTAATACCTAAGAAGCTGCCAAAAGAACAGCTCCATCTCCTCTGCTCCTTCCCCACAATGTCACCTTCAGCCTGACAGGCACCCTCCCCAAGCACCTCCAGAGCACAGGAGTGTGCAGGAACATCAGTGCTATTCAGCAGAGAACTAACACCCTATTTTGAGCCTCTGAAGGTATTTAATTAACCTGGAACAGAAATTATGTTGCTTGACAATAATTTTTTAAATCAGAGTATTTCAAACCTCGAGGTTGGCACGGCAGCTTTTCAGCATGAGATGGCATTTGATGCTCGATGTTCTTTTTCCTGTCACCTCAGCTGGCTTTCAAGCACACATCACAAATAAGCCACATGCTTCTGATTCCTCAGCTAAGTGAAAGGTGGTTTTTGTTTTCCTTGCAGATTTTCCTAAGCTCATTTGAATGTTTATCCTGAAACACCTGTTTTCAGAAGATAAACTATCAAGTCCCTGGATGTCACACAAACAGGACAGGCTATGCTGAGGTATTGACTAAATGCTTGGCATGCAAAATGTAGGGAATACACACAGCTGGTGAAGGAGAGGGTCTCTCTCCCCATGTCCTGTCAACAGCTTCTCTTTCTCAAGTGCAAACCACACATTTCAAAATAATACTTGGCCAATTTCCTTGTTGAAGAAGAGTTTAGGATCTGTTCATGTCAACGGTAAAATCCAGCTCATGATCATCCAGTGCAAGACTCCAAATCCCTCTCCATAATTTTCAAATATCTGCTGGCTCCTCGCGTGGGGACAAAACACCGAGAAACAGTTTTTCTTGTTTTTAAAAACAAAAATGCCCCTTGCACTAAGAGAACCTTTATTTCAGCCTTATTTTTATCATCATGCAGAAAGAATCCCTCTTAGCCCAGGAGCATTTCATGAGGGCAGGAGCTGGGGTGAACTTTTTCCTTGACAACTATTCTGTTTTCAACAGAGCATTTCCACATAAGACAGTGAGCAGCAAATCACAGAATCATAGGATCACTAGGATTGGGAAAGATCTCCAAGATCATTGAGTCCAACCTTTGACCTCATATCCCAAGCCCATCAAACCATATCACAAAGTGCCATGTCTACTCATTTTCTGAACACATTCAGGGATGGTGACTCCACCACTTTGCTGGGCAGCCTCTACCAGTGCTTAGTCACTCTTTCAGTGAAGAAATTTTTCCTAATATCCAACCTGAACCTCTCCTGGTGCAAATTGAGGCCTTTTCCCCTTGTCCTGTTCTTGTTCCCTGGGAGAAGAGGCCGACACTCACCTCACCACAACCTCCTTTCAGGTAGTTCTGTATCTCTGATGTGACAGATGTAGCAAAGCACAAAAATCACCTCTGGGCCAAGCTCCTCATTCCACATGCCATCCATGCTTTTCCTCCCTGACATTTTCCCAGATTTTTTACATTCCTGATCCGTCTGTTACAAGCTCCACTGGGGAGGATTTCCATTTCCTATACAATTTGAGATGGAATAGATAGTTCCCTTGCACTCACTGCATTAGCTGCTCTCCTTCAGTTGTGAGGCTCTTTTCAGCTCAGTTGAAATTTATGTTTACTGAAAATCAGGTGGGAAAAAAATAGATTCAAATTCAAAGCAATTGTTTGCTCAACACATCTTCATTTTTCCCCTAAGCTGAGCTTCACCTGCAGCTTGCTTAAGGAACACATTTATATGTTCAAAGGTGTTGTGAATCTTTTCTCTCATGGGAATTTTGGCTACAAGCAGCACGTGCATATCAGGACAAAGATTCCTCCTGAATCCATCCTGCAAGTGAATGCTGCCTTAACTGCAAACCATGATGCAAATTTTATGGATAATTAAAATAACCATATGTTTTCTAGGTCTCAAACAGCCAACTATCACAATTCTCAATGTCCAGCAAGAACAGCTCCTTATAGAACCAGTCATGAGCATCAGAGTGGATGAAATTCTGGTCCCCAGAGCACATAAGCAGCAACCAGGCACTTTGGAAAATTGTGATCCCAGCTGCATAGTCCTGGCACATAATCCTGACCATAAGGAAATTATCCTCTCTCTAAGAAGAGCAGACTTAGAAGTCATGCTGCAGAACTTTCCAGAGCAGAAATATGAATATAAAAAGTATATAATTATCTCTCTGTTCTGAAACGAGTTCAGATCCTGGAGTTTGGACAGTGAGAATGAAATCAGTTTGACAGTGAGCTATTTCCACGCTGCACTGGTGAAAAATTCCCTGCAACAAATTATATTCCAGAAAATTGACATTTTTTACCATGTAAATGCCAAAAAAACCCCATAAATACTGGAATACCTAGCAGCATTTTGTGGCAATATAAAATTGTTTGTATACCACTCCTGTTTATCCACAATTCACTGGATAGTCTGCCTGGACACAGTGAGCATGAGTTCATTATAATTATCTACACCAACAACAATTAACAACACAATGAGTGAGAGATTAAATCACTTCCCATCTGTATCCTCTTTAGTGTCAGACTTGAGATCCTCAGAACGTGTTACTTGGTTTACATTCATTAATAGGATATTAATTTCCTGCAGTGCCTTGGAAAAACGTACCTGCCTCCATCCTTCCATCTGCTGATCTGACATTATTATTCTATTGGAGCAATCATCCTAATCATGCTCATTTGTAGTTCCAGTAGATCCTCCCAGAACAGTGAGCAGCACTCTTTGGAAAGCAGTCATCTTGCTCACATAAACCTCCTGGCTCTTCACTGTTCCCAAAACCCCAGTGCTGATACCAGTTGAATGCCTGGGCATTTGGTGTTACTAATTAAACACAAAGTTCACCAATATCGTATTGGACTGATGTTACAGGAGTGAGAGCAGCCTCCTCTGCCTGCTCTCCTCACCAGTGATTGCATTTTGGAGTTCTGACAAGTGTCTTCTTTAAGGTGGACCCTTCTTGGTACCACTTATGGCCAAGGGGGGGAGGAGGGGAATTGTGTTGCTGTGTCACACTGAGAAAAATCTCTCAGGAGAATGGCGGGTGTGCAAGAACAAGCTCAAAGCCAGAGGAGCTCTGTACTCATTGCAGAGGATCCAGTGACTGGGATGGAAAGGGCCAACATGCCTTTCCTTTCAAACAGCTCTGCTGCTTCCTTAGCTGACACATTCCCACTGCTCTCCACTTCCCACCGAGCTGGTGAACCCACATGTTGTCCCACTAATGATTCTAAGGGGATCCCACATTATATGATATTTTTATGATCATGTCTGCTGCTCCCCTGAACTGCAATCCTGCTCTGGGGATGTTGTGTTCAGTCAAGCTGGAAGCACCAAGCTGTTAAGTGCTGCAGTTGCAATGTTGTTCATCCCTAACTGAGCAGGACTAAAAATTACTTCCCAGGGAGCTGTAAAAGGCAATAAACATTGCACTGATGGTGGGCAAACTGGCATTGGCAAAAATCTCACTTGCAGTAGCATCACAGGAAACAAAAGTATCGCAGCTGTACTCTCTGGGAGGGTCAAATATTTCCAGGGTTGCATCTGTCTTGCCATCTCCAAATGTCAAAAGTTTCCTCCAATTTTCTTTTTTCTTTTGAGGGGACCAAAACCCTTAAGGCATTAATTAAACTATTAAATTTTCTTATGCACTGATGCATTGTCTATGCTTTGATGTGTAAAAGAATCTTCTTTCCCCTCCAGTCTTTCAAAAGAGAGACATGGGCTGGTTCCCCGGGGAAAGTGAAGAGATCATTTTCCTGCAGAAAGTATTTTGGCAATTTGTAAAGAGGTTTTCTTTTTTTTTTTTTTCTTTTTTTACTAAAGTTGGCTGGAAGATTTTAACAAAAATGCCACTCATAAAGTGATTAAATAACCCTGTAGGCAGTGGACATTACCCAGTTTTATGTGACTGCTCAGTGGCTTGTACCAGGGTTACAACTTCCATGAATAATGATCTTACTTTTTCCAGCTGTGGATTGTAGATGCTGAGTTATACCTTTCACTACGAATCACAGCATCTGCTACTCTTCTTGACTGCAAATAGACACAGACAGATGCTGAAATACCTCCCTACACAGAGATACAAATCTGCTTTTTTCAGGACAGCTCCAGGCCATCCCAGCTTTGGCATCGGTTCTGCACCCTCCGAAAAGCTTTGGAGATTTTCTTCCCCTGCAACATTTGAAAACCATTTTGCTTGGGCAACGTGCCAGGCAGAAGAGGATTTGATCACACCACCCAAAAAAAAGCACCTACAACAACAGCTCTCAAAACATAAAGGATATTTCTTAATGTATAAATATTTAAAGAGAACAATAAAATAGTCGCAGATTTGGTGGGTTTTAAGACCAGAAGGATTTTCTACATCCTTTTTCCACAGTCTCTGCTGTATATCCATGCAAAACACTGCAATTAATTAATTTAGCTCTCAAGACAAAGTCAGTGCAGCATCTATTATTAGTGAATTTGTATCTGAAAAAGAACAGCGTAGAGAATGAGTTCCTTAAGCACAGAATGAGTCCCACTCACTGAGCCAAACACCAGTTTCACTACAAGGCTTAAATATATTCTCCTTCTCCCAGGCTATTTCCATTATTGCTTTTCATTTCCTCTCTTATTTTAATACCTAATTTGTTGCAACAAGAAGTTAACCTTCTATCAATAGGAAATTTGTTTTCCTGTTTTACTGGGACTTGATTCTTTCCCTTCTTATGAGCTGGGTAATTGGTCGTACCTGTTTATGCATTTGCTTTGCACAAGTGAAAACTGAAAAAAAAAGAAACATAGGTTCTAAATGCACATGTTTTCAAGGCAGTGGGGGAAATTGGCTTGTAGGTGGGAGGGGAAAAAAATCAGGTTTTTTTTTTTTAACACCAAACCACATCCTTGACTCCATCAATAAGAAAAAATAATGTTCTCATTAAAGACTGATCTGGAAAAGTTCATATCTAAAAAACTAACACTTGGGACTAGTGATTGTTCATATACTCACAGGTATTTATAATGGTGATGCTTCATTTTCCAAACAGGTACTAGGTAAGTTGATGGTTGTGCAGGAGAAAATAAAATCAGTAGTAGTAAAAGGCAATGAACATATTCTGCCTATCAGACCAAATTTCTTAAGTTCCCTCTGTCTTCTCCTCAAACCCAGCTAAGTGAAACAAGGAGAAGTTGCATGAGTCAAAAGACACCTTTTTAAAAAATAAAAAAAACCTGTCTAGAAGAAAAAAATAGAAAAGAATAGAAATTCTTGAAAATTAAATGGAAATCTAAACAAAGGCCATATAAGCCCACTAAAGCCTCAAAGAGCAGCTTGTTGAACAAATAAATATGAGTCATAAAAGTATTCCCAAATATATCAGAAGCAAAATGTCTGCCAGAGAGCATGTTGAGGCCAGACATTATGAAGGGATTAAAGGATCACCCAAGGAAGAATGGGGCAGAGCAGGAAAATTAAGTGATTGATTCACAGGAGTGCCCGTGGGGCTAATTAGGGAGGTTCCCACAACAATTTCTGGGTTTAATGGGAGATGAGCTACAGGCACTGTCTCCCACCAGTCAGTCCTGAGAGCAAACGAATCGGAGAGTCTGTTCAGTCTGGGAGAGTTTCTAAGTGCAGAGTTCTAAGCAGAGTTTTTAAGTGCAGAATTCTAAGCAGAGTTTTTAAGTGCAGCCCTGCTGGTGGTTTCCAAGAAATTTTCTCTTTCCAAGTCCACTGCCATCCTCCATTCTCACAAAGTATTTTCCCTTTCTACTATTTTGCTTCTCAATATTTTCTGTTATTTCCTGTTTTTATCACTCATTCAAAAAAAACAACAGTCTAATAATGATTTTTTTAATCTCCAGCATTGAGCCAGAAATACCCAAAAAATTGCCAAGGTCATTTCTCTTAAGAAGTTTCAAGTTAAGCACATCCTGTGAAGTTAACAATTTATAGGTAGGAAAAAGTTGGGACTGACTTACTGGAGCAAGAGCCAGGAGTGGCAGATCATCCCTAACAGCTACAAGCCATGGAGTCTCCAGTTTTGCCACTAAGTCAGCATCATGAGAATTTAGGGATCTGAGACTCACCTGGGTGTGATGGTGACCTGCCAACAGAGGCTCTCAGCTGGGACCTGCTTTTGGATCCCAACAGCTTTTAGGGAAAGGACAAGAGGTAGAAGAAAAGTGACAGCAAGAAGCAAATAATTTAGAAATAAAATATGTAACACTGTAGTAAATGAACTGACAGTGTGGGTGGGATTGGAAAACAAAGACCACACCCCTTATGTCTTCAGGTGGTGGTTTGGATCCTGCCTTCAGTAATATTTTAATCAACAGGAGCTGAGATCTTTTTTACCACTCATGGTTGGTGAGATCTGTTCTAAGCCTCCGTTGCGAGTCTCTAATTTGATTTGTCTGGATGGAATGGAATGAACTGGCTGACTTTCCTCATCACAAGGATGTTTCCTGACACACACAAGCGTGGGGTCTAATTTGAGAGCGTGCAAGGCTGGAAAACAGACCTGGGAGTGGAGTGGGATCTCACCAGAAATGGGAATCCACAGTCAAAGCTTTAGGAAGAGGAATCAGAGCTGTTATTCTGAGTTTCACTCCATTTCCAGGACAGGGACTGTAATATTAAGCCTGCTACTGCATTTCCTGCAGGCTGGTTGCTAGAAATTCAATCCCTCAAGGTTTTGACCGACATATAAAAATGATTGTGTTGACTGTGCTTCTAATATTCCAGTGTTAGAAATGAGTCACCTGGCTGGGAACACCTGGTAACTGGAGACATCTGCACATAGTTGCACCCCAAGCTGACATGGGGAAGATGGATTTCTCTGGACCAGAGAGGAGAGCAATTCTCACAGCCTGGCTCAGGGGTGATGACTTGTTCCGAGGGACAAATCCCAGCTGTGCTATTCGTACTGGAAGTGACATCAAGCTTATTTATATGAGCAAAACAAACAGAACCCACTGGTACATGACAGAAGGATTATTTGCTTTATGACTCAGACCCAGGGTCTGCCAGGTTTGAAAGAAATTGGAGTGTACACAGATTATTTTTTTCTATTTGAGTAAAAGAGAGAGAAAGAGAGAGGAGAATTCCTCCTCTGTGGGCACTGCCAGGCTGACATTCAATGTGTTCTCCCTCAAAACAGCTTCATATTTTAATCACTACCCTAATATCTGTATTCCACCCTTCATGGAAATCTACAAAGCACATTATCTTTGTCCTGTATTTCTGTTTTAATTGTACTTTTGATTTTTAATTAAAATGCACCCCTCAGTTTCCCACCCAGCTGTTCTTGCAGTCTGCAGAAGAATGGTCACTAGGAACCCTCCAGTCCACACAGGATGGAAGGCTCCCCTCTCTTTCCCTCCTTCCAAGGGCAATACAGATGAAGGGATAATCCAGTGGACTAAATCAGCTCCCAGTCTGTATTGCCCTTGCTCCAGTGGATATTGGTTGGTGCTCTCTTTAAACACAAAATGAAAACTGGAAAGAGAGAGAAAGTCATGAATTGGTTCCTAATTTTGAGCTTTGGAGTGGGATACATAAAAATGGCAAAGCACTTAATTGAGGTTGTTTTTTTCAACTTGGAATGCTCCCACTGCAGAACAATATCATGGCACAAAGACCTACAAACACACACAGGGACTCTGACTTTTTCTTCTCTGTTTTTCTGAAATGTCAGGAATCCACCTCTCAGAGATTTCCTACTCACCCCATTTCTACATGAGTTGCAATCACATTGACAGTATTTTCAGTAGAAACAACCAGTGTCACATTTTTCATCTTAATTTGGGAAAGAGGGCTTTATTTATTTCTTGTAGACTCCTTTCAAATCTTTCATAGCAATGTTTTTTTCTCCAATTAATAAGAAAGCCTTTTTGCAACGTTTTGCAAAGCTGTTTCATTAGAACTGCAGGGCAATTGCTGAATCTCAGCAACTTAGAGTGAGAACAAACTATTCAGCTTCTGCTGACAAAAAAAAAAATAATGGATAAATTGATTTTCACCCAGAAATCTTCACTGGAGTCTCTCTCCAACTGTGGCCAGCCACAGCTGATGTAACGTTTCTCCTCCAAAGTGGCTGTTTTGTTTCACCTTTCATACATGTAAAGAGGCAACTTGCCTAAAAAAAATCACGTTCTCTAAAAAACACAGCACATGCATTTTCATTTGGATGTGCAGGAAGGTGCTATTGCATAAGATATTTAGGGCAGCAAGCAGCAGGGAGAGGCACAGCATTTATATTTTAATTAGCTCATGCCAGGAGTTTCTTCAGAGGTTACTAAATTACTATTTGTCCACCTACATTATTAAAATCTTGTGTCTTTCCACTTCAAGGACTCTTTGTACTTCCTGAGAACTGTGTTGCTGCGATTGCATATTGTTCTTAAATAATGTTCTTAAATAATCCCAAGCGATAATTTTATGAATCCTTTCCGTGCCAATTGTAATAATGGAACTTTAGCAATTAAAAGATAAAAATTCTAGGAAAGCACTATTTTAAACACAAAAAAGCCCTCCAGAGCTGGTTTGATTTAATAAATATTCGTCATGTGTGGGTTTCTTAAACACATTTTTAGCAATTGTGTTCTTTTCTCAAAATAATTTCTCAAATTGTCCTGCTCTATGAAAAAAGCCCATTGTTTTATCTATTTCACATCACACTGATGATGTTAACAAAGACAAATATTTTTGCATAAATACATACCTCTGAGGTTTTTTTTTGCTACAGCAAGAACACATTAGAATCTTGAGAAATCTCTTATTTCTGGAAGCATTTATATACTAAAGGAATGCGACCTCTTTGAAATAAACTGGTGGTGTGGCCACTTCTGAGGTACTTCAGTGCCACAGGTGTTGCACAGAAACACAATTCCAATTCCAATAAGGCAATGGAATTGGAAAACCTTCCTAGAAATGCAGTAATTTGGCAAAGGGTTTCTAATGTTTGGTTGGTTTTTTTTCTGGTATTGATTTATTGCCATCCATTTTCCGGTGCTGGGGAGACACAACCACCACGAGACTATCCAACATTTCCTTGCTGCTTTGCTCCTGAAGGATTCATGCCCCTGCCAGTGCCAGTCTAGACCCTGCTGGCAGCTCCATGAACAAAAGGAAGGGTTCTGGTAGAGATCAACTTATTTTTCTGCAGCAAGACACTTCTCAGAAGTGACAGCCATGCAACACTGAGGCTGCTCACAATATGTAGTTTTCTACTGAAAACAAGCTGGAACATTAATGAGATATTAATGTCAGCTATGGGTGTGAGCCTACAACATTCTCCCACTGGAGCAACACTCACTCAAGCAATCAGATTCACTGAAGTTGCTTCATTAAGACTGAATTCAAGTCAAACCTTCCCTTTCAACTATTGTTGCAATTCTGCTGCACAAAGGTAAAAAGAGTTTGCAAAGTTTTGCCCCGGTTTTATTGCCAAAAGAGCTCAGTGCTTTGGGATTCTTTTCCTGTTAGAGAGTTACTGAAGTGTTGCAAAGCCTGAGAATATGTTTTCTTCTTACTTTTAAATTGGAGAGCACAGGGGCATAGAGCCGTTTAAGTTGGGAAAGCCCTCTAAGATCAAGTCCAACTGTTCACACCAAGGTCTCCACTAAACCACGTCCCAGACTGCTCCATCCACAGTCTTTTAAATCCCTCCAGGGATGGTGACTCAGCCACTTCCCCGGGCAGACTGTTCCAGAGCTTGACAACCCTTTCAGTGAAGAGATTTTTCCCTATATCCAATTTAAATCTCCCCCGGCACAGCTTGACTCTGTTTTCTCTTGTCCTGTCACTTGTTACCTGGGAGAAGAGACTGATTCCCCCCCGGCTCCCCCCTCCTGTCAGGGAGTTGCAGAGCCAGAAGGTCCTCCCTGAGCCTCCTTTTCTCCAGGCTGAGCCCCTCCAGCTCCCTCAGCTGCTCCTGCTGCTCCAGCCCCTTCCCCAGCTCTGTTGCCCTTCTCTGGACTCACTCCAGCCCCTCAATGTCTTCCTTGGAGTGAGGGGCCCAAAACTGAACCCAAGTCTCAAGGTGTGGCCTCACAGTGCCCAGCACAGGGGGATAATCTCTTCCCTAGTCCTTTACAGCAAAGAGCTCCAAATCCTGAAATGGATGCTTTAACACACGATTACCTTCCTAAATTAAAAATAATGTATTCCTGGCAAGAATCTCACCCCAGGTAACTCACAGCCTAGGCTTTATTGCCCCAGAGTCACTGGTCATGATTGTAGCTGCACAACAGTCATGAGTCAGAAAACAGTTTCATGTTGATAACTGAGCCACTGAAAATGAGGTTTTTAATGACTAATTTATTTTAGAAAGAGAGACAATGCTATTTATGTCATGTAAATGACTTAGAGAAATAATTCAAATGACATTGGACATTTACAAAATCATTATGATAATGGGAATCTTGAATAACTTGTAAGAGTTCCACAAGTTCCACTGTTATGTTTGGCACGATTATAAATTTCATAACAATCTCTTGATTGTTTCTCTTTCCCTTTTTTTCATGAAATTCATCATATACAGATGCAGTACCAAACCATTAAGATGCAATGTAATTTAAATTATTATACAAAGAAGTAAAATTGTTTGATTTATACCTTTTATCCTTGTAACAGAATTAGATACTGGATTCTTAACCATTAAACCAGGTTCTAGAGCTCTGCCTCTAAAATAGATTGCTCAATTAAAAAGACTTACCTTTCTTACAAGGAATGAAGATCCATTTTTAGAATAATCTGAGTTTTATTCCTGCTGCAGACTTGGGATTCTAAGCAACCACAAAGTGCAACATAGAAACTCCAAGTAAGGATGTTTCTGCTATAATATGTAATATTCAGTTCCAAACATTTATTAACTGGAGAATGACAGTGATCTGAATCTATGCATAGATGACACATCTGGCAGTCTCTGCCAGTCTCTCTCACTCCCCCACCCCCTCAAACAGCAAACCAAAATTCGATCAAACATGTAAAACAAGCAATAAAAGCCTGAACATTTTCAGCCCGAGGAAAAAGGCACAGTGGGAAATTACCTTAAATTCAGTTTCAATGTTGGCTAGTCTGGCCAATTCATTGCTTAGCTCTAGGGCAGTAAGGACAGGGTCTTCACTGGAAAGGGACAAATAAGCAGCACTGGCTAATCCTTTGTAGGCGTTCATTCTGGAGCGAGAGTGGCTAAAGGAGTCTTTCCTCTGCTTCTCGATACATTCATTGCACTTGCAAAAATAGTCGTGCGGCCTCTCGATCCGCGCGCCTTTGAGGAGCAGGATGTGAACGATCTCGTACTCCTGGCAGTGGGCGGCGAGGATGATGGGGGTGATGTCGTGGGAGAAGCGAGTCCCGTCTTCGTCGTAGGCGTAAAAATCGTCGTCTCGGAGCTCCTGCTCCAGGGGGCTGAGCGTGAGGCGCTGCCCCTGCGCGAAGGCCGGGTGGTTCAGGATGGCCTCCACGATGCGCACGTAGCCCTTGCTGATGGCCAGCAGGAGGGCATCCCCCACCCGGGCCAGGTTCTCCTTCTTGAGGAGCAGCTCCGTCACCTCCAGGTGCTCGTTGCCCACAGCCAGCTGGAGGGCGTTCTGCCCCATGTAATCGACGCAGTTGAAGTTCAAGGTTTTGGATTCCTCCAGCATTTTCCGCACCACGGGAATGTTGCCATACTCCGCGGAGTCGAGGAAACGCTCCTCCTCCGCCGTGAGGCTGGTGCCCTTCTCGTTGAACATGTAGGCTGGGCCCCGGATGGCCTGTCTCCGGCCCTTCTCCCGGAGCGTGGTGTGCCTTCGGTGCATGGTTTTGGAATTGCTGTTCCTCAACCTGCAGAAAACCACAAAGGAAGGTTGGTTAAGAGAGTCATAATGTCACATTATCTGAAATAAGGGTAGAAATGTCTCCTAATGATCAGGTCTTGCTTGCTGGCTACTTAAAATCATTTAGGATACATGTAGATGTGCCTTTGACGCATGTTTTTGGAATTGCTGTTCCTCAGCCTGCAGAAAACCCACAAAGGAAGGCTGGTTATGTTCTAAGAGAGTCATAATTTCATGTAACCTGAAGTAAGATTAGAAATGTGTCTTAATGATCAGGTCTTGCTTGCTCTTTATGGTCCGAGCTGGCTACTTAAAATCATTTAGGACACATGTGGGTGTGCCTTCGACGCCTGTGTTTGGAATTGCTGTTCCTCAGCCTGCAGAACACCACAAAGGAAGGTTGGTTGAAAGAGTCATAATTTCACATTATCCAGAATAATGGTAGAAATGTCTCCTAATGATCAGGTCTTGCTTGTTCTTTATGCTCTGAGCTGGCTACTTAAAATCATTTAGGACACATGTGGGTGTGCCTTCGATGCCTGTGTTTGGAATTGCTGTTCCTCAGCCTGCAGAACACCACAAAGGAAGGCTGGTTACATTCTAAGAGAGTCATAATCTCACATGACCTGAAATAATGTCTCGTTATGTTCAGGTCTTCCTTGGTTTTTATGGTCTGAGCCAGCTACTTAAAATCATTTAGGGTACATGTGAAATAAAGGTCAGTTTCTCAAAAACAGACAAGTTCTCCCCTGACTTGTACTTCTAGATTTCAACAAGGATTCTCAGCACATTCTTAACCTGAGAAATAGAAAAAAAATGTGTGAACATATTATTTTCCATTCTTACTGTTTAGAACTTCATTACATGGTATTTAGGAATAATATGCACAACATAATATTTCACTGAATTACTCTTCTTGAGTTTTGTCCTTGACGACATGAGCCCTAAAGAAAGTTAGCAGGACTCTCCTGTCTATAGACCTTGGATCAGGCCAATAAATTACGCTCCATAAAGTTAAAAAGCAGGTTTCTAATTTAAAACCCATCATAACAAGGATAAATATATTGCATATCCTCCTGAGATTCAGCTGGTACAAGCAAACCACCTATTTATTCCCTGCTTTTTTTTCATGCTACATAATACCATTTGTCTGTTTCCTGATCTAGAGCAGTTTAATGAATAATAATTTCTCAGTGAAATATAGTTGGCAGCTACTCCAAATACAGGTGCCCAAATTCAGGGTAGAATCTTGAAAAACGCAGGAATAACTCCTGATTTAGTGTCACATCACTCCCCAGTAAACATCTTTCAGAGAGGTGCTGCAGAAAGACAAAACACAGGTCTCTGAGCACAAACAGAGGGCGGGACTGGAAGGGTCATTGGTTTCCCCACTGCTTATGTGGCTGAAATGCCTTCACTTGAATTTGGTGGGATGGAGACAAACTATTCTTATTCCACCATCTCTGCAACCCCCAAAGAAAGCTGTGCTATGTGCAATTGGGTTCAAGAGTGGGTAAACACTATTTTATAAAAATAACTGAAATCCTAAATCTATCTGTGTCTTTAAAACAGTCACACTTTGCATTCGGTGCTGTCTCAATGTTGCCCTTTTTTTTAAATTTCATTGCAGCAGCATCTCAACAAAGTCACAGTCCCTCTTTTGAGTCCAAGCACGGGGAGTCAATCACCATCCTACGGCCACAGAATGTGGAAGCTGAGTAAAAAGCATAAGAACAACACCTCTTTCATGAAAAGCATTTGCACTCAGCCCAATAGCAAGTCCTAAATCACTTGAGGAAAATCTTCAGGAGCCTCTATGATGCTGTGGACAGATGTAACACATAAGCAGGTGTTAATGCTCAATGGGTGGCAAAGGTTCCTCCTGGCACACTCCATCTGTTCTCCAAGTCAGTTTTGACCTTCAGCCAGTGAAAAGTTCATGTTACTCTAAAAAAATACCACTGAAGTTGGAAAGTGCTGCAGCGAACAATGAGAGGGAACAATGCCAGGAGACAAAGTGGAGCAGATACATTGCCTTCAGTAACAGGTAAGAAGAGAGTAAAGGAATCAGAAAGAACCTTGTGAAACAAAGGGGTATCAGAAACCCAAAATACCTGAAGTGCCAGGACACAGAACTTCTCAGCGTAGCTGTTCTTGTGGAACTAACGTGTACATGTGCATCTATCATTTTAATTCATCACTTTTTCACTGATCTGGAACAGAAGGCCAGTACTGAAGAGTTTCAAACAAATTTTACAGTGAATTTTTGGAATTTACATTAAAATTTAAACCAATCCTAAGAAATCAATTCTGTGACCATACAAGGTTGAAAGAGAGGCTCATAATTAAGAACCTCTCCCCCTCAGCTTTGATGCATCAGCATAACAATCAGCCCAGGTTCCACTGAGAGATAAAGTGCCACACAAATCTTAAAACTAATTCCTTCCAGCGTGGTTTGAAGCTGAAGAAGGAGACAGAGAGGAGGGACACAAGAATAATGCAGGAGACATGTTAAGTGAATGAATTCCCTAGACTGCATGAAGTTTACTACAAGAGAAAACAATAACAGCTTACCATTAACATATCAGACAGGGAGGCAGAGGTCTCCAAAGCAGAAAAATGCCTGGGGTAGAACCGGGGTCCCTTTGAAGTCAATATTACAAATTTCATTGATTTCAGTGGTGTCCAAATTTTGGAAACCTATATGCACACACACACCCCCTTGTCCCCAGCATTAGCTTTCATCTCAGCAGCAATTCCAGTGAGGCCAGGAGGACTAACATGGTTAAAATAAAATATTTAACCATATGCACGAGTGCTTCTCTATCCTGGAGCTCGTGTCCTGAGCTATTCAAGGGAGCATTTATGTTTTAAACCTGCACTCAAGTCTTACTGAGTTCAAGTAAGGACTACACATCCAAATAAACACTTGTGAACAGTGCCTTCGTTGAGTGAGGACTGGCAGTCCCAGAAAGCACATTACACTTTTACAGTCTGGGGATTTCCTGGATGTTAAATTAAATCTCTTCAAATATTAAGCAAAACAATGAGCTGGTGATGGCTTAAGGAATTGTTGCTGGGATCAAGTGGAAACCATTCCAGCTCTGGTAGCTGCTCAGTGGTGACCCAGGGGGTGCAGCAGGATTGCACATGCCTAAATATTTTAGGAGAGTTAACTGCAACAGCTGTCTCAAGCTGGCACTTTTCTGATGTTAAAAAACCATGCAGGGTAAGATATTTGGCAACCATTTATTTGTTGTTGTATTTAAAGGTCAGTACTGGAAACAACTCAGAAATATCTATACTTTTCAACAGTGAGGAACCTGCCTGTATTTTGTCTGATGTCCAAGTACAGCTCTTGATACTTTACTCTTTTTTTCCTAGAAAACCTTTTCTCTTCTGGTATGTTATAAAGGACAACCCAGATAGATGGGACAGATAACCTTATAATCACATCCAAAGTAAACATAAACCCACATAAAATACTCCCATTGACCTAGTTCTAAGATTTTTACCTGAGAAAACAGGTCAAAGTTTGGCCTAGAGCTAATTCACACCTGTTTGTTGTATTTGCAATAACATACCAAAAAAAAAAAAAAGGACCTTCATTTCACTTTCTTCAGTTCAGAGAGAACACTGGTTTCATACACAATTTCTAACAACAGAAATTGCACCAGGAAAAGAGAAAACAGGAAAAGCCAACTTGCCCTCCAAAACCAGAACTATTATCCAACCTTTATCTTGCAATAAATATTCTGCAGGGATGTCCCCACAGCACAGAGTTGTTCTCACTGCCTGCACAGAAGGGCAAGAGCACCATCATTCAGAGGGTTTCACCTCAGATGAATTATGACCCCCCAGCCCTGCTCATCAGCAGAGATCAATATCTCAGCTATCATGCTTTATCATCTTTATAGAGAAGAGATGAATAAAAAATGATACTTTTAACTTGGAATAATTTAATGAGAAATGCTCAGCTATCAAACCCTGGTCCGAAGAAAAGTTATAATTCTCCTTGACCCAAGCACTGAATCATGATAAAAGAAGGAGAAGTGCAAAGAGTAATGTGTGCAGTAGTTGAAGCTCTTGGAAAATGAACCTGACTGTAATGCCATGACTCTACTCAGCACCTTGTTCCACTCTGCTGTTCAGTTATGTGCAGGCAGGTTTAGAACTAATCTTACTTACTGAGTGTGTGTAATGTGCTCTCTTAAAAAAAGTAATTGTAACTTGATTGCGTTTATCTCACCATTTTTATTTAAGGGTGCTTTGCATTGAATTGACTGTGGATTTGCATATTTTATTGAGACAGCTAGTGATCAAACTCATCAGGCACTGCAGTTAAACACTGTGTTTTTCTAGGAAAGAATGCCAAGCATGCAGTGTTGTTGGAGAGAAAATGGTCTGGGAAAAGAAAATTAAGAAACTCTGGGCCTGAGTACTGCTTTCCAGAGCTGAGGGAGCCACAGGATCTCTGGACTCCTGTGGGGAGCGGAGAAGAATAGCAATTTCTGAAAGGTGATTTAGCTCTTAACAAATCTTCCTCTGGGAGCATCTCAGTTTCTAATTAAAGTGACTAAGAGCAGGTCCTTGCAATTTTTTCTGACAGTGCTCGGTGCTGAGACTTCTGAGAAGGGAACAGGAGGTTTGTTCTGAATGTTGTGTCATTGAAAACACTCCAAAGCTGAAAGTCTCCTTCTTTTTTGCAACCACACTCCCTTAACTGGTCTGAGTGACATGTAGGACACAGCAGACATAGGATGGAAGTTGGGCTGCTTCATACTGAGCTTAACCCACAAATGTCCTTTCTCCTTGACCTTCCTTTCCACAGTGCTCCAGACTGTGCCATCCAGGACCTTCTGTTGCCTCTCTGGTCCCACCCAAGACCCTATGAAGGGAAAGGGCAACCACCTGGAGCTCAGGCTTGGAGAGAATATTCAAGCCCAAGTGGCTTAAGAGGCTGAATTGGAGTTTTTACACATGGTTTTGAACCAGAACTTTAAAGGATTGTAGAACAGGCTGAATAGTATCTGCTTGAGTTTTTAAAACCTCTGAAGTCTAAAAGGGTGTTGAAACCAATGGGTGTTAGGAGCTGCAGCAACCCTGGAATTCTCAGGTGATGACAACCTTTCCTTGTCTTAAAGCCTAAGAACTGAGGAGAGCAGCTACAGAGGCAGCTTCAGAAACTTATGCTCTCTGACTACACTTTGGGTTTGCTTTCACTAAGTGGAGAGAGTTTGGCAGGAGTCTCCCTGTGCCCTTTCAATGGCCCTCCTTTGTCCAGAAACTGCAGAAGAAACTTAGGATATGTAACCATTACTGTGCTCTATAAGCAACCGTCAGAGGAGGCTTTGATGAGACGTGTACTCTGTCTTGTTGAAAAGGAAATTTAAGTTTCTGAAAGCCATTTTGGAAGCACAGCTCTTGGCTCCTGCAGAGTCTCAGAAACTGTCAGGTTGACACTTTACTTATTATTTTCCTTTCTCCTCACATCAATACTTCTAAAAAGAATCAGGGCACATAAAGGCTGTAAGACTCCCTGAGGCCTCTTTGGAACTGACACAGCTCTTACACATCAAATGGACCATTTTTCTCTGTTAACCCTTGCTTCCAGACAGAAAACCTGGTCAGAAGGAAGGAAATTGGGTTCTACGAGCAAACAGAAATTGATATAGAGATGAATCAATTTAAAGGAGTAATTTAAACTGTTTAGAGTAAAAATAGCAGGATGTTTCATCTTTTAGTTTAAAAAATTGCAACATGTTTTGAGGTAAACTCCAGACTTCAGGTAAAGAGCACAGACTGAACACAATTGCATCTGTTTATTATCCTATATGCAATAGGCTACTGTGGCATTCCAAATGCTGCACAGGCATGTATTACCAGAGCCTTCTGATACCCTCTTTTTCTCCAATGCCTTAAACAGTTTTCTAAGTCTTACTTTAAGCCAAACTGTTATCTTTTAACACAATATTTTTAACATATTGCTGACTTACAATATATACAGACTCAGTAGCATTTGGGGTGGTTGTCCTGATTAACAGCAGCTTATTCTGAAGTTTTCTGTGCTTTGAAATTCTTAAGTGCTACTTCATTTATTCTTATAATGTGCAAACCACCTATTTAATGCTGTCAGCAACAGAGTCATTCTCATACACGAAGAGTTGTGTACATATCTAGGAACAATTAATAGAATTCTTTAGCCCCATTCAGATATTCATTCACTTGCAGAGTAGTCCTACAAACCAGCTGCAGGAAGTAATATCCCCTCCCCACCATTCCCACAGCTCACATAGATCAAAGAAAATGAGGTTTCAAGGTCAAAATTTGAAAAGAGGTCTCTCTCCTTGTGGAATTATGGGAGCAATCAGCAAAACCACACCTTTTCAAACCCCTTTAAGAAATGGCAGCATGAGAAACATCCAGGAAGACAAAACAGGCCTCTCATCAGAGGATGCCAATCAGTGATAGACACCAACACTGCCTGTCATGAAGCATAAAGTCTGAGGCCAACAGCCTAGAAACATTGAGGGCAGACCACCAGCACCTACATTTTCACATCCTCCCTGATGTCTGTTAGAAAGGAGGTAGCTCTGCCTTGTCATTTGAAAAAAGGAAATGGAATTTGGCTTTCTCCCAGCTACCTTTCAGAAAAAAAATCAACTGCTTTTCAGTGGTCTCATTCTTCTCCTTCTTATAAATCAAGCATCAGCATTTTATTTCCCATCCCAAAACAGTGTCATGCACTAATGCAAGACTTTTATAGCAGAAGGGACTGAAAAATAACCACCTTTGTTCTTGTATTCAAATTCTCATGTTATAATATATGTAGTGTTTTGGTTTTTTCCTTCCTTCCTTCTTTCTCCTTAATACATGATTGTGAAAATGTCTGATTATTACAAATGTATCACAGAACACACGAGATAGGTGTATCAAAATTATGGCTATTTTTACATTCTCTGCCATTGTTCATTCATTATTATGCTTGACCATGAAACGAACTGTGAGGACATGAATGAGTTCTACTTTTCTTTTTTTCATCTGGCTTTGGGAACCGGGAACAATTCATCCTCACTGTTGAAGCACTTCTAAACTCAGGCTTGGATCATACTGAGAACACAACAGAGAAATACCTGTTCATTCATAAATTTTTACTAGTGATGAGAGCAAGGAGAAATATCTCTAACTGTTCAAGCAGGGGGCAGTGTAATGCTGATTTTCAACAAGCAGTTCTACTAAAAAGAGAGAGGAAAGCTCTGAAAAGAACTAGTTATCTTGGTTCTGGCTGTATTTTATTTTCCGTATTGATGTACTCTTTTCAATGCTCACTTCTCATCATTATCTCAAGACAAGAAACAACGTGGAGAGAAAGACTCCTGACAACTGTTAGACCCGGCAAGCTGCAACAGGCATGGTACAGTGTCCCATATTTACACTTCTCATTTTTCCTCATTTCCGAAAAAACAAACCTTTAAAAATTTCACCCAGCTGTTAAAGGAGACAACAACGTGGCTCCAAACCATGTGGCTGGTGAGAAACCACAAGCCCTCCCGGTCACACTGAGCCCGAGCACGTTTGCACACATTCCGAGGGTGAGAAGCCAACACGACCTCACACGCAGCCACCGGCATCGCTCACACCACGCTCAGGCTCGGAGGGCACCGAGCGGCACCGAGACATCTCTAACCCCCACAAAACTTCCCAGTGACGGGCATTGGAGCCAGGGCACTTCTCGGAGGAGATGTTCACAGGGGCAGCACTTACATGTGCGCGTCGGGCCGGCTCCGGTCAGTGCGGGGGCGCGGCGCGGGCGCGGCCGCCCATGGCCCGCGGTGCTGGGGGACCACCGAACCTCCTCTGTCCGGGAGATGAACCTCCCCTGTCCGCGGGGCTGGGGGACCACCGAGCCTCCTCTGTCCGGGAGATGAACCTCCCCTGTCCGCGGGGCTGGGGGACCACCGAACCTCCTCTGTCCTGGAGCTGACCCTCCGCTGTCCGCGGTGCTGAACCTCCTCTGTCCTGGAGCTGACCCTCTGCTGTCCGCGGTCCTGAACCTCCTCTCTCCGGTTGCTGAGCCCCCGCGGTCCGGGTGCTGAGCCCCGGCGGTGCTGAGCCCCCGCGGTCCGGGTGCTGAGCCCCGGCGGTGCTGAGCCTCCGCGGTCCGGGTGCTGAGCCCCGCTCAGCGGGGCCGGACGGGGCGGGCGGTGCCCGCGGTGCCGCAGCCGCCGCCGGCGCGCTCCAGGTGGTGCCTCATCCTTGTTCCCTCTGCCCGGGCACAGCTCCCCGGGAGCGCCCGGGATCCGCTCGCTGGAGGAAGAGCCGGCTGCGAGTCTGGCATGTGAGTTGCGTTGTCCTGCCCTTCTTCCCTCCCCCTCTTCCCACGCCGTTGTCCTCCTGTTGGTGTGGATTCGATGTGGTTTCAGCCGGAGCTGGAGGAGTGCCCTGAGCCCTCCCAGGGGCTGCCCCGGAGCAGGCGTGGCAGGAGAGCTTTCCCGGGGAGGGCAGGGCTGCCTCAGGCTGCCCCGAGGGCGGGGGGTCCGCTGGGGGCTCCCCCCCTCACACACCCCACTCCTGCCTCATCTGGCTGTGCCCCCCTCCGCTGGGAGTGCTCAGAGCTGCTTCTCCCCATCTGCTGTGCCCAGGTTCATTTTATTCCTTACCTAGGAGATCTTGTCTCCTAGGAGGTGGCAGAGAAGGGGTGTGTGCATCTGTGTGTGCCAGGAGTGGAGGGAGAGGGAGAACGAAGCCAACATGCAAAATAATCAGTCAATGCAATCAATCCCCTCCCTCGCATGATAAAGGAGAGCTGTCAGAGAAAAAACTTCAAACTGCATCCAGGAGCACCAGTGCACCATCCTGCACTCTATTCCATGTGGAAAGAGCAGGTGTTCTTCCCAGGACCACTGCCCAGGATGCTCCCACTGCCTCCCACACAGCTGCATTCCCACAGGGCTCTCCAAGCCCATGACCTTCCCTGTCCTTCCCCATCAGTGCAGCTCCCCTGCCCCCTGCTCTGCCTTAGCTGGATGCAGATTCCTCCCCTCACCACACACCCCATTGCAGTTACCAAACAATGCCATCCCGCCTCACCTGTCATGTCTCTGGGAGTGTAATCCTGGAGGAAACCCTCTGCTTGGAGAGGTGACTGTGGCAGGCAGTGCAGGGCTCTCTGAACAGCACACACAAGAGGATGGCAGGATGTTGATTTGCCCCAAGTTCTTCTCCACCCCCTCACAGCACTGGCTGAACTGAGAGCACTGATGAAGAGGAGTTTTTTCCCCATTTTTTCAGTCTCAACCTGTGAGGATGAGATTTTCTCAATCAGCTGAGGGTGTTATTTCATGGAAACACCTCAGGGCACTGACCATTTAGCAAGGACCACTGAGAGCTTGCTGTGGCTGCTGTAGTGGCACCGTAAAAGCATCCCAGACCATGCCTTTCAGAAACCTTTAAAGACAGCTGATGAAGAACTTGCATCCCACATCCTTGAACAATTAAGTTACTTTCAGCAGACTGAGCTGTGCTTACAATTGTGAGGAGGGTAAGTCTTTTACCACAAAGAGATTTTGTCCTAAATAAGGGGGAGAGTGTATTAACCTCTAACTACATGGGCAGCACCCACACCTGCAGCATTCACTGCACTGTTTTGACTCTGTCCTCTCAAATGCACTGATTCCTTTGTTCTTGTCCCCATTTAGAGCTTCTTGGAGCTCACTGAGAAATTCCTGAGGGCCCATCTCTGTAAATATATGAGAAGGATGTGGCTGTTACCAGGCTCAGGGGAGAACAGCATTCTGTGGGGAGAGACAACCTGTGAAGATTAAAAAAAAAAAAAAGAAAAGAAAAGAAAAGAAGAAAGAGACTCCACAGCTACATACTCACTAATGCTGTTGAGATAAACTCAAAATGATAAGTTGCTGCAAAAACACAAATCTCTGCTTTAGGTACCTGACACAGCTTGGGGTAGAAGCAACTTGGACAATTCTTTCTCTAAGCAAAAAAAAAATAACCTTCATAGTATCACGGTGTTTGTCTGTGTGCTGGTTTTGCCTGGGGTAGAGTAAATTTTCTTCAGAGTATGGAAAATGAAAGTTTTGGATTTGGGCTGGAAATTGTGGATAACTCAGGAATGTTTTTGTTGCCAATGAGCACTTACAGAGTCCAAGCTTTTTCTGCTTCTCATCCCACCCCACCAGTGAGGAGGTTGAGGGGCATGAGGAGCTTGGAGGGGGCACAGCCAGGACAGGTGACCCCAAGGGACATTCCATACCCTGTGACATCATTCTCAGCAAATAAAGCTGGGAGGGAAAAGGGGGGATGTTCAGAGTGATGTCACTTGTCTTCCAAAGCCAGCATTATATGTGATGGGCTCTGCTTTCCTGGTGGAGCACCTGCCTGTCCATGGGGTGTGGTGAATGAATTCCCTTTTTTTGGGATGCTTGCATGTGTGGCTCTTGCTTATTGAACTGTCTTTATATCCAGCCATGAGTTTTCTTACTTTTATCCCTCTGATTCTCTCCCCCATCCCACTGGAAGGCAGTGAGGGAGTGGCTGTGTGGGATGAGTTTTTGCCCAGGGTTAAACCATGGCTGTCTCCCTCTTTCCCCCTTCAGGGTTCTTTTTTCTGCCATTGACTTATCTGTCACCATGACAGACTATTGAAGAATCAAATGTGTTTGCATGCTCTTGCATTAAAAGTATTCATTTATATTTCCTTTTCAAGGCTTGGGAATAATTGCAAAAGGTCCACCTATTAACTTTTTTTTTTAATAGATGGGAAATAGAAATTAGACAAAACCAACCTTTTTAAATTTATCTTATTAAATACAGAGTTTTGCCAGGTTTTCTGAAAAATATTCATTTTAGGATTGAGCATGGGATGGATTTGACTAAACATATGTCATCTTTCTCCTTCATGTATCCTGAAAAATATTCAAGTATGGGATCAATGTACTGCATTGCTGCTCCATGTGTTTGTAAAGCTGCAATTATGTCTCATCCTTTCTAGGTGTAACTTCACTGGAAAATATTCATCACTTATATTTTTATGCACATTTTTTCCCTCCTTAAAAAAAAAAAAGGTAAAAACCCCCAAACTCAAGGCACAGCAATGCCCAGCACTCAGTTATCAGGAGGACCTTCCTAGTAATCTTAATAATCAGCAGTTTACCCACTCCATAAATCTGCAGCTGATAAAAGACTGACAGCACTCCCAGTTGCAATTAATTATGCCAGATTAACATGTGGGAAGCAAAAAAAAAGTGGGAGGGGAAAAAGGGGACTGAGAAAGTCTGTTATTATCAATGCCCATTAAAAGTATTCAAAGTATTGTTGTAGGTTTCTGGTCATACATCTCAGAATTAGTGGAAACCCACAACTCCAGAACCAAGAAATCCTACACTTGGTTTTCTTAAAAGATTTTTAGCAGAAGGTTCTGAACTTCTGAACTCCTGTGAGTTGCTTTTCATCTTGATTAACTTTGCATTTTGCTATTGCAACAGTTTCATGTGAAAAGCGTTTGCTGAGAAATCTATTTCTAATATTACACAGAACAAAAGTCTTGTTGAATAAAAAATTATAGAAAACTTGTGGTTTTTTTCCTGCCAATCATCAACTATTTGCACTGGTGTAGAGTGTACCAAAAATGGTCTTGCCTGGCTGGGGGCAAGAACAATTCTTGTATGAAAGAATCGAGTTGTAATGGCTTAAACTCACCTGTACTTTTAAATTAAACAAACCAGAGAGTAACTGTTGCATCCTACCAAAACCAAGCAGGGATGTATTTCTCTGCAGGAGTGAAAATACGGAAACAATTAAGGAATTTTAGAAGAAAATGGTATAATTCTGTCATGACATGCAGTGAGTGAAATATTGAGACTTCAGATTTCTCTCAAGGTTTGTAGCTTTGAAAGCTTTTCAGTCCTTACTGAGCTCAGTGTTCTTTACCCTCAAATATTATTGTATTCTCAGACGTAGTGCAGGAGGAGAATTGCTAGAGAATACCTTAACATATTCATGTTAGGTAAAGGCCTGTTTTTGTTTGCTCAGGTCGGATGTTTCAGACAGTTCTACCTGTGCCACCACAAAAAGACTGAAGAAAGATCTTTTTTTTAGGGGGGGGAGATAAAATGAACAGGAAGAAAAAGACTCAGAAATCATGGTATTAAACTTCTGATTGATTTTAGGAGTAGTTAATTGTCCACTTAATCAGCAGAGTCATCTCTCCTGTCTCAATCATTTCCACCCCTTTATTGCTGTCACAAGCAGACTGAATGAGAAGACAAGTGGAAGATCAATTATTTGTTGGAAGAATTTTTGCTTCTATTGATAAACATTTTGCCATCACAAAACCATTTTGCCCAGGGACTGTTTCATTTACTCACTGATAAACGTGGCTTGATCCTTCCTTCAAACACACACTTGTGTTAAGCACCAACTTTTCCAATCAACCATTTCAGCTAAAACACAAAAAATAAAGAAAAAAGCATTAAGAGTACAAGAAAGCTTGGTAGGGTTCCATCTTTTTGGCCTTTTTTTTTTTTTCACTGCTCCTGTTCCCCAGACCTGAAACAACAACCAAAGGACCAGGAGAGAAGCAGCAGGAGAAGGGTGGGGAAGGAGGAAGGGCTCAACCTGGTCAGGATTTATAACTCATTAAAGACACGGGCAACCAAAACCATATTTAATTTCCCACCAAGGCCACACAGAAACAGCTGTACTGACATCCTAACTCCTGATATCCCACTGGATAGCAGCACATAGGCCTATCTGGCATCATCTTTAAAAATTCAAGAAGATAATTATGACACATATAATATGTATTTCTAATTATTTCTGGGATAGGACCCACCTGAACCAGCTTTGACCCAGGGATGAAAGGCAAAAAATTGCTTTGCATCTTTATAATACTTTTCCCATCTCATAAATTTTCCATTCTCCAGAACCTATTGGCTGGGATGACTGGCAGCTTCCAAGGGTATCTATGAATAGTAACCCTTTTGGCTGTACTATCTCATATCCTTCCATATAAAAAAAGTGAAATAAATGTCAAAGTGTCCTCACATTAGAAAACATAATAAGCAGAATACATTTTTATTACTGACTCTCTGTCTACCTCTCAACCTTTATATTTAAGACACTTTTATTGACTTCAGTGCCTTTTTTTGCACTTTAAACATCTTCTTTTCCTGACCTAACTACTTCAGGGTAACTTTACTAAGACCAGCAGCAACCTACCCCCAGCAAAGGAAAATCTGATCATAAAAAAGTGATATCCCCTCAGGTGAGAGAAGCAGCAGGGGAACAGAAGTGACAGGTTGATTTAAGATACTAACAGCAGTAGGATTGGTCTGACAAGTGCTTATTTCCCTTAACCCATTTTATTTCAAGAACAATTTATATGATAATCAGATCTGGTGCAATTTTTTTCTCATGAAAAGTACATGATCCTTACATGTGAAAAAAAAATTAAATAGAAGTCTTCTGTTAGTAAATTGGATGGTTAACACTCGAAGCAGAAGAAACTCTGGAATACAAGTAAACTTTTCTGATTTCTTACAGAACCTCATTCCCATTATAAAGAATACAGAAAAAAAATTAGTTAGAAGTTGAAAAGCTGAAGAAGTTTAAACTGGAAAGACAGAAATTCCGTTCCTTTCTTTTTATAAACATAACCTGTGCCCTTCCTGATATTAAAGACTCCTTTTCTCCTTGAAGTTCTGAGTAGGTTTTGTCGAGGTCAGATCAAAGACAGAGATATTTCTATACATACCTTGGGAGATGTGGCTGAAGGGACTGTTATATCTGTGGGTTTTGGTGCTTCTTTAACCAGCAGTGACTGTCCTTTATTCTCTGTGTGAGACACCACTGGCTGGATCTTCTTGGCTGTTTCTAGAAGTGCATGTGCAGGTGTTTGAGGCTTTGCTGCTGTTTCCCACAAACAGTGGGATGCTGAACCTCTGCAAAGCCCAGACGTTGCTCTTCCTTTAAAAGAGGAAAGTTTCAGGCAGCCTTTCTCTTCCCTGCGGTTTCGCTGCTTCTTCACCAGAGCTTCCCAGGGCCTTCCTGCTTTCATTTATCCCATTTCTCTCTTCTAAGTGTTTCATTATTTTTACTCATCTTTTCTGCATTTAATCCGTTGCTCCTTTTCTCCAGAGGATACAGGTTAGGGATGAGTTGCCAGATGGCCAATCTTACACTTGAGCATATATTCATTTACCCTTAAACTCTTCCCATTTCCCTTCTGAATCCTTTCCCTCTACTGTCTTTTGTGATCAGATTTTATGCAACATTTCCCAAATACCTTTGGTTCCAGACCCCATGGCTCTTTTTCCCCATGATACCTTCACTTTCTGAATCCCACCCAAATTGCATTTAGATGTCAGAGCCTGTCTCTTACTCTCACAATGTTTCTTAACATTTCTACTGATATTCTGAATTACTTATATTTCAGTTAAACATTACTCCCTACAGAAGTATCCTATAACAGAACAAATCTAGGATTTAATCAAGTTTTTCTGGAGGAAGGAAGGTGTAGAAACAGAGGAGCAATGGGAGAATATCTATCACCAATATTAAAAAAATAATCAAGAAAAAGGAATATTTATTCTGTGTCTATGTAGAGCTAATTATGTGTTTCATTAATTTCTTTCTGAGACCTTCTCAGGCTTTTTTTATAGCATTCAGTTCATTTCTTTTTGTTCCTCTGTTCACAGTATTGTAAATTGGCAGAATTTCAAGGAAAAAGGATTTTATTCTAATTGCCTAGTGGAGAACATTTACATCTGTTAATGCCAAGTCTTCCTCTGCTCTGAAATGAAATAACTACCTAAGGGAAAAGAAAACCACAAGGTACAAAATTGAGCACAATTTTGTGATTACTAGAGAGAATTCACAGTAATCATGTGATTTTCCCATACTTTTATTACTTTACAAGTATTCCCACGGACAAGAGTATTGATAAGGCTCTTCCATAAAATGCTGTCCATGCAGAAAAATCAACATAAGACTCATTGCTAATTCATTTTCATGGCAATCAATGCACGTGGACACCTGAAATAAGAGCCCCAAAAAGAGAAGAATATGGTTTTTGTTGTTTGGAATGAAACATCTCTATATAATGAATGTTTGAGAGGGTGGGAAAGACAAAAAATAAAACTAACTGTTCCATGTAAGAATGAGAACACAATGGGAAATTATCTTTTCAGAAATTAGGGGTTTTTTTTGCAAAAGAAAAATAGAGAATTACAAAATCTCAACTGCTTTTTTACATTACATTAATTATAGGTCAAGGAGACATTTTTCCTTTTTCCTAGTAAGATATTTTATACCTACTTTCACTGTCTGATTCTAGAGCACAATCTGTAAACGTGTCATCATTTTAAAGTGGGAAAATGCAAAATATTACTGTTATAACACGTTTTTAAAACAAGTGTTTAACCACAGATCACAGAAATGGCCACTCAGTGGAAAACGTTATGTTAACACTGAGCTTTCAGTTCTGGTTGAAATGTTAAGCACAAAAACATTTTTCACTTTTCACCCCCCAGAAATATTCACTGTTCCTGGCCCTTCTAAAACACTTTAATTTTGATACCTCTTAGGGAATGAACACAAACTCTACCAATGATGAAGGTCTGAACCCTCAGCTGGGCCACGTTTATTCTGCAGGAATCCAAAATAATTGCATTAATAATATTATCAGGCATAATATCAAAGCTGGTTTTCTCCTCACCCCCTTTTCCTCAGGGATAATTTAGAGCATTTTAGTCCCACAGGGACTTTCACCAAGGCCTTATGGCCAATGTGGTCCTGATGAGCCCCTTGGGCAGGGACAAGGTCCCAAGAGCTCACAATTCCTCTCTCCCACAGGGGAAATTGGATAAAACTTTAGGATAGCTTTTCAATTTCTTCAAGCATTCGAAGGAGCCAAGAAACAGAACCAGGATTATTTGTGTTTGTCTAAGAGATTTTCCACCTAAATGTTTGTGCACTGGGAACAATATATAACATAGAACAGGTGATGATCTGCTTCATTCAGCCCTAAGTAACACCCCAAATGCTTTGAAATGAAAAGCCCAGCCTTTGAAATCAGGGTTTTGGTTACATTTTCACTTCAGTCTTTGCAAACACAGAGGGTTCAGACTGCACTGGTGCACTTTAGCACCGGCGTGGTGAACTTTTGTAGTCAGCAGCCTGTCTGTCCTAAAGCATCCTCTTCCTTGTCCTGGGCCTGAAAGTCAGCACCTGAAAACACTGCTCTGATTTTGGCATGGTTGGGGCCTTTCTTCCTCTCTGATTGTTTTTATAAAGTGTTATCACCAACCCAAGCCTGTCTAAAGCCCATGGATCCCATGTGATGCCAGTGCTCTGGGAGTTATCAGCTAAAGCAAGCTGGCTGAAGGGGAACTTCCCAGAAGTACTCTTTTAATCTCAAGAAAAAAAAAAAAAAATATATATATATATATATACATAAAATATCAGAAGGAGCCACTTAAGATATTTCAAAACCAGAAAAGTTGCTGGAAACTTTTCCAGGACTGTCACTAACCCATCCCAAGCAGTTGCTCTTGGAAGCAGCACGGTGGGATCAGCAGTATTTGAGAGCAAGGCCATTTTCTGGCTTTGACACAGTGACAAAGATGAAGGGTTGGCTCATGCACACATCAATCTCTCTTTCTGAAGGAAACAAGTCCTGAAATAACTGATAATTTCCCACAGGAGAATAAAGTCCCTCCCAGCAGCCTCCAGAGTCAGCAGGAGGAGGTGAAAAGATCCAGGTCGTGGGTAGGCACCACTGAAAGCTGATGGCTGAAAGGCTTGTTAATTGTACCAAATTTAGCCTGGAGAAATCCCATGCATTTTCCAAAGTGTTTGACATAATGTATCTATTTCTTGATTGAACAAAAGAGAAAGTTGACAAAGATGGCAGTTCACAAATCCACCAGTAAATTCCTTGTCCACAGGATGTTAAATGAAATAACAGGCTCCAGGCACTGTACTTAACAAATTTGTTCCTTCTGTCTTTGATCTTCCAGCCCAAACACTTTAACAATTTTTCTTTCCTTATAATAAAATCCACAAAAGAAAGACTGTTCCATATAACCTTGGATTGTGTTCATCATGCAGATAAGGTTTATGGATAACCCATGGTATTCTGCATTTTCAGCACAGAAGAAAAGATGAAGAAAAAATAGTCTGAAACCATCAAATATCTGTGTGTGTGTTACTTAGTTCCTTTTAGCAAACTCTGTGCTAATGTCATGATTGTTGTGCTATGAAATATGATTGAAAACAACTCCCCAAAAAACACAACAAGCTCTCAACACCATTTTAAAGAACCCCTCAATTTGATACTTTCATAAAATGAGCATAACAGTAGAAAATACAGATGCCAAAGTGAAACCTGCCTGTGGTTGAATCCCAGCAATCTGAAATACTTTAATAAAGAATATCCATGTCATGACAGCTACACTGTGAGCATCAGATGTTCCTAATAAAGTCCTTACTTTCAGTGATAAAAATTCAGCCTGAGAGACAGGTTTCATCAATAGATCTCTTTCTGGATGTATTCCCTAATTCAGTAAAGCCTGTTTTCCTTCCAAGGACAACTTTATTTGTCCAGTAAGATAACCTCATACCCACAGAATGAAGTTATCACATAAACAGTCATCTGGGGAATAATTTAAACAATTATCAGGACATGACACCTGGCTTCCAACATTAAATTCCATTGTATGCTGTAAGTAGAACACTGCAGAAAATAAACTCACATCAGATCCTGTTTGAAGGCCAGCAGTCAGTTACCTGCCTTTCTTAAATGCCTGTTTCAGTTTGGCCACTTCCTTTGCTTCATCAGCCTTGGATAAGAGGAACTCAAGAAAGGAACAGAGCTTTTATTCCTTTATCTCATCTATTGTACTGTACACCAGTACGTCAATTATATGAGATTTCTCTCATCACTCTCAGTGCAGCCCCTGGCACATGAAGTGAGCTCAGAGACAGGGGGTTTAAGCTCACCCTGAGTTTTGATATCTGGATTAAGAAGTTGTAGTTTCAGTCAGGGCACCTTTCCTCCATCCCTGCCCCCAGCATTGCCATGTCCCTCGGTATTGATATTCCCACCTCCATTTCTCTCTCATCACTCGTGGATCCAGCACAGGCAACGTGCAGAATGAACTTGAAGCACAGCCCCCAAAATGCCACAGGACAGTGTCAGAGATGGGAAGTGCCAGGTTCAGCACAGGGGGTTATTTAACTGTGCCACAAGGTGACAGCTCAGAAACCACGTGGAGCATCTTTACCGAGGAATATCCGGTGGGAAATTTTACAGTTCCCAAAACTCGTGATCAGCTACACGCTGGTATCATCACTGGGGTTCTTGCTTGGTACACAAGCAAATCACAGGCAGAACAGCCTCTCAGCACCTATTTAGCAACCTGGAGAATAAGGGGCTAAACACTGCAAATTCCTTGGTTCAACAGGAGACAGACGTATCCCAAGCACTGCTGCACTAAATCACTGTGGGTGCCAATTGACTTCAAATAAGTTTCTATTCCATTGCATTAAACCACCCCGACATACTTTGTTTTCTTCCTGTGCCTGGAGCACATATTTGTTGCTCTCTGCTATGCTGGAAAATGAGTTTTTTGAATGACCCCCTCAGAGCATTTGAAATGCACTCTGTTTCAAAGGCAGCAGCATTTGAGCAGGCTGGAAACTGCACACTTGTTTCATGATAAAAACAAAATGTCAGTGCTGCCACCTCTGAAATGCAGGGAAATAGGTCTTTCACCCCCCCATGTTGAGTACAGCTCTAAGTCACTTAAAGTTACACTCGACATGCTCCAGTTTTGGACAGAAGGTTGCAAGAAAATAGGATTTATGAACAATAGATACATGATACGTTATCACGAGAAAGTAGTAAAAACTTAACATACCTTTCAAACAACACTGAAATATTTAGAAATCTCTCTGGCCTTTTACATCCTGGATTTCATGTCATATCTTTTGTAAATCTAACTGGTATGCTAAATACCCCATGGTCATATTCTGATTTTAATCTACGTAATAGTCAACTGTGACACTTTAGAATCCTGCATGAGGTGACTGAGCTTTTTGAGTAACTTTGTCTCCACTGTTGATGGGTAAAACTATGCAAATATTTGAGCAAAAGAGGATTGACTAGCCCATTAAAGATTTTTTTCAGACATCATTACTGAAGTGTATTGCATGCTGTGTATAAAGCAATATAAAATATTCCACACTGAGCCCAGGATGGTAATTTCTTTCTGGAACACATTTGGGGTTATTTAATATCTCGACTACATATAACTTCCCTGCCTTTCAGAAAGGGCAACCAGCTAAAGGACATAGGTAGGAGAACTTTCTTTTTTGATTAGACACTTATTTGGGGGAAAAAAATTAAATAGTGGTGGAAAGTAGGTTCTCTGTATCCCAATTTTTTTTTCCCTTTCTTATGCTGTTCAGCTTGGACTCAGAGATCAGATAACTATTTATTCTTCAAACAGTGCCACAACTCCCCAAGTAGGTTAGGGGCCGGATGCACATGTGGTAAGAGCAGGAAAAAGTGAAAGAACATTCCTTTTACTCAATCACAGGTCAGGAGATGACAGTCTGACAAGGTACGTGTCAACTTTTCAGTGAAAACTTTGAAATTATGGGGGTTTTTTTAAATGTCAGTCATTGCTTTTAGCCAGTTGGGTTTATACTCCTCTCTCCTACTTTGTTTTGGTTGTATATGAGCCTTCTCATTAGACCCCAGGTTTTAATTTCTGCCCAGATTAAAGCAATGAGCTCAAGGAGTGAAATCTCTAGTGTCCCATGTACCCCATAGTGACAGGGCTCCACCCCACCCTGCCAGGCTGTGCCAGCCTGGGAGCATCCTTATGCTGTGGATTCTTTTCAAAAACCTTCAGATCACGCATTTTAAGCCTATTTTGTCTCTTTCCTTTGTGCTTACAAACTAAAGCTCTCCGGACCAGCCCACTCCTAATCATGAGGAAGAACATTCCTGGTAAAAATCCCCCTTTCCTCCCCAGCCTGACCCCCCCAGTTACTGCACAGTTCACACTCATTATTGTGAACAGACCACTCACCTGTCAGAGTTTGCACTGTTTGCCTCCCTCCTCTATTTATTCAAGACAAGCAATCAAGGGAAGCTGTGAGTGATGAGGTTTAATTAAGCTGCAAGTCCATTAACTGAGATCCCCCAGGAATTCCCCAGCAATCATTCCCTGCAGCAGGTCATCCTTCCTTCTCTTGTTCCCACCCAGTGAAAGGAGCTTCCATCCATCCCTCACAGCTCAGCCTGAGCTTTGCCTTTCACTGCTTCCTTTGTGCATGAGAAGTTTGTTGCTGCAGCAAATTTCTGCCTCCTTTTTATACCTCCTAGAAATGGGATTCATCTCACTTCAGTTTAGGGGTTTTACAGAGCAGGGGGTTTAATGACAATCTCAACTGGGCACACAGACTGTCCCTGCTGTCAAAGGGAAGGAACAGCCACTCCTGGGGCAGGATGTGCTTTAGGTATCTTACATCTATTCCCAGCACACCTATTCTCCTCCTGATAAGAAATTAATGTAGGCAGTGACTTAAGGTATAGTTATGGACAACTGAGTCAAAAAGGACAAATCCACCTCTTAGAGAATCAGGTTACTATTTATAAAATATTTAGCCCCTAATAGATGAAGCTCAGCCTGAACACTTGCCACGAGATCATTGCATGCATCCAGCCAGCCAAATGTTCCTGAATTTGGAGAGTTAACGACTGACTAACATTAGCAATGAATTTATTCACCAGATGTAGACATGCCTTTCATCTTCCATAACTCCAGAACACAATATTTAGGGGCTGTGCGTCATCTCTAAATTTCTTTCAGAAAAAAAAAAGGCAACAAGATAATTCACAGTCTACCTCTCCCATTGTCTTCTTGACTCAAATCAGGCCTGACAGCTCCTTTTTGCCTTGACTTTTGTTCCATAACCTTAGTTCCATTTAGAAGCCTTTCCCTGAAATATTGTAATCACAATACTACCCTAGATCCTTCTCTGTCCTGATACTGCATTTTAAACCTCAAACTGCTTTCAGGCCTTCTTGTTAAAGCCAGCAGCCAATGACCCATCACTTTTAAGTTCCTCTTTCAAGCTGAGCCAGAAAAATTGCTGTCTCAGCTCTAGAAAAGTGAGGCCAAACTGTATGAGCAAGAAATCTGGTTGCTTTAACTCTCCTTTTTTCCCAACCAGCAGCAAGACAGTATTTTGCAAATAAATTGTCTGGGTAGATCCATATTGTGCAAAAGTATTTCCTGAAAAAATTACCCAAATGTAATTACTGCGGATTCTGCCCTTGCAGTTGAGCTTGCACTGCTTAATGAATTACAGATGGTTGATGATGCTTTATCTGTTATTGTGATTTCACAGTGGTGGCTGGAATAAAGATTATTAAATGAAAATCCTCTTTCTAATGATCATTTAAACAAACAGATTTTGCTGATCTTTACAAGGTTTGTTTGTGCTTTGTCTGAAATCAGTATAAATTTTGCGACAAAATGCCTGAGATTCAGTAAAGTTTTAAATGAAGCCAGATTAATTTCTTTTTTTTTTATCTTCTCATGATCACAAACCAACTGAGCATTATTGAGGTGCCACACCTTAAACTGATGGGATAACATGGCTTTCAGTCCAGCACACCCCAGCATGTCACTGGGCAAACAAGAGCCAGTGCTTTCTGCAGGAAACAAAATGAATCTGTGTCGCTCTTGGAGTCGCCTTCACAGACCTGGACTGAACCATCACTGGAAAATCATGTCCACCATGTCAGCAACATCACTGCAAAAGGCTGATTTCATCAGGGACGTGATCTGGGACTCATCCCAATCTTTAGGAGATGCTTCCTTATGTTAAGACAAAGTCTGTGGCCAAGACTCGTAAAATACAGCATTAAATAAAACACCTTTCTGTGATCAGTTTTATTTGTTTGCCTCTGTGATTCTTAAAGCAGTAGAAAAAGAATATTCTGTAAATTTTTACCATATGCATTCAGCCCATAACCTCTTCTGAAAGCCAATAAAAAAGCCCTTATCTCCCCAAAACACAGATAGACAGCCTTGTCAATAAGAGATGATTCATGAGAGCCATTTACCTTGTACTGTCCTCCTGAGAAACTTGGAAGGGCAAGAAGGTGCATCTCACAGAGATTAATCGAGGTGATAATGTGAGAAGAGAGGAATCTTTCTTTTTCCAAGTTCTGATGGAAATCTAACACTGTTTCCTCCACTAATTCAGAATTTTAAGAGAACACTCAAGTGTTCTCCTAAATTGTACACACAGCACATGGGAATCGTGAGGGAAGATTCCTCAGAATCTCTGGCTCTGTGGCCCCAGTACCCTCAGCACACAACCAAAAGTCTAAAATAAACCTCAACCCAAAAGGCAGAAGGAGCACTGAGGTTATGGGGCTTCCCTTGAGGCTGATGACCCCCAGCACCTCGAGACAGTGGGAATGATGCTCCTCCTGAAGCTTTCCTGCCCATCTTTTCCTCATAAATAAAGATGTGAGTCGATAAGTGGAGTCAGATTTTGATTCACAATTATGACCAGTGAGAAAATTTTTTTAATGTTTTTTTTTTCCTGCTGACCACAGACAGAACCCAAGGCTTCCTCTGCTGGGAGGTTCCATGGGAAGCTTTGGAAGGTAACACAGGGTCCTGCTCAGGCTCACACCCAGGAAATGCATCTTTTCAAAACCCTTTTCAAAAGGGTTTTCTTTCAGGAAGTGGAAGTGTGTTCACCCAAACCAAACCTGAGTAATTTGTACAGACAGAGGTCACTGTGGCCACTTTATGCTTTCACATTTATTTCAGTTTTCAGAGGCTGTGCACCCCTCCTGCTTCTCCAGTCTGCTGCTTGAACTATGAGAAGGGCGAAAATATTTTACCCCTACTCCCTTTGAATGCTGAATTAAACTCTTTTGTTCAGAGTAAGTCCTTTAAATGCCACTGTTTAGGCTGCAGAAATAAAGAGCAGAGGAGTGATTATTCCCTGTAAAAATACAGAGATCATAAGATTGTTTCAGTGTGTCAAAATCAAAAATAAACAAGATTTGAAGAGAACTGCTTTTGCAGCGGGGGCAAAATCCTTCTTACATCAAATTTGAGTCTTTGTGCAAAGGAAGCTGCAAAGCCAGTTCCTGTCTTTAAGTAGAAATCCTGAGTAAACACGCAACCTCCCTCACAGCCTGTCCGAGTATTTCATCTCTTTACACAGCCAGGGGAATCCAAAACATCACTACTACAGCTCCACAACTTTCTGAGGCCAAAATCAATGTACTGCAGTACTGGAGTGTTGGGTATAGAACCAGCTCCTCCACTACAGTAAATAAAAAGAGCCTGTGCCAGTAGATCAGAGCCATCCCTGTGTGGGCAGATAAATATTGGGATGCAGTTTCCAGATATGGCAACTTGGTGATTTTTTTTTTTTTTGCTTCAAATTGGTTTTCTAAAATGACCAGAAAGCAAATCTAACACTGGAATATTTTTGGGAGATTGAAGGGAAAGATACAGCTGCAGCCCCTTGTAAGCCTAATGGGAAAACAAATTTCCTATGAACCGAGGAGTGGATAATTATGTGTTGCCTAAGAAAAAGAAAACTGTTCCCTTCTAGAGCTTATTTTTTTTTTTGTTTGGAACTTAAGTGCTGCTGGTGAATTTCCATGGAGGCAAAATGATGGGAACAGAGGAAAACGGGCAGGAGAAGCTGCACAAGAGTTTGTGTACAGGAGCAAGAAAATATGCCAAATAATTTACTAGAATCATTGAATCATAAAATGGTTTGGGTTGGAAGGGACCTTATAGATCATCTAGTTCCAACCCCCCTGCTGTGGGCAGGGAATTTGGATTTTTCCTATTAAAACATGGGTATTTGGAAGATGGTGAAGTAGTTGCTGAATGAAAGAGAAAGCAACATTACTATTAAAAAAGGGACTTAGAGCATTACATGTGAGTCAGTGGGTTTCTTAAGGGAAAAAAATCAAGTGCTTTAAGGGAAAAAAATACAGCTGCAGTTTCCTGATCATGTTTCAAAAGATAAATACGTGGATCTCAGAAGGCCACAGTGGTTCCTATAAACCAACAGCAGTATCTGCACAGGGAGATGAGGCAAAACTGCAGGAGGCAACTTAATGGTGCTTGAAACTAAGAGGAAAAAAAAGGTAACAGCAAAACAAAATGTCCCTTTAAAAAAAAAATCCATTTGAAAACATGCAGAGATTGGAAAGAATATGAAATTCAGATTCCTCTTAAGCTGTTATTGCAGTGACAAGAGGGGGTTTTTCTAGGCCATGCTACCCCCCAGTCTGCTCTGGAGGGGTCAGGAGTGCACGAGTCAGGCAGAGTCACAGGGAGGACAAAACCAAGCTGCCTTCAGGTTTGAAAACCCCGAGGCAGCTCAGGGCAAAACACTCACAGAAATAGTTCAGCACCAGTCTGTGTGGAAAGCAAAGGAGTTTCTTGGCTGAACAAAAAAATGAGGGAAGACACAAACCCGAGAGAGTCCAGTCACAACAACTGTGCAATTAATGACAGGAACTTTAACAAGGGCTGCCACGTTCAGCTGAGGTCACACACTTTGAATTCACAGAACAAAAGGTTGGTTGAGGTTAGAAGGGACTTCTGGAGGTTCTATTGGTCCAACCCCTTCCTCAAGCAGCTGCCCAGGACCACGTCCAGATGGGTTTCCAACATCTCCAAGGATGGAGAGTCCACAACCTCTCTGTGCAACCCGTGCCAGTGCTCGGTCACCCCCACAGTCAAAGTGCATCTCCTCCAGCCCCTGTGGATGGTCTGGCACTGGACAAGTCTTTAATTCCAGTGGTGGGAAATACCACCTTCAATCAACTCAACACACAATTTTCTTCCAGAGTCTTCAAACCTGTAAATCTCGACAGTGAGTCCTACATACGTCTTTAAAATTAGGAAGTGAGCAGGACCTGCTGCTTCCAATTCTCTTTTAACCTCTGCTGAGCTGCTCCCTTTAAACTACTGCCACAACCACTTAATTTTCCTCCCCAGCATCACCAGCTAGTGGGATTTTATTTTTGCTTTCATGTTTTGTCTTTTTTTTTTTTTCTTAGGAGTTATTGTTTGGGCTTTTATTGTCACTTAATTGTTTCCTCTCTTTTGAATGGTGGGAGATAACAGCCACAAACAATGGGCACTGGCCCCGAGGATATCAGGGTGACATGGGTGGTCCGGGGCAGATTTAAAAAGGCTGGTAGGACTGTTAATGGTAAAAAAATCAGCTGGACCTCTCTCTGCTCCAGCAAAATGATCTTTCTTGCAAGGCACACAAACGCAGCACGCTGGGAAGTTGCGTGTGAGGATTTGTGGTTTCCAGCTGAGGAACGGGCTCCACGGAAGCAGCTGACCTACATTTCCAGCTCAGGAGGTAGAGCTGACCCACAGGGAGTTACATCCAACATGCCAACACACTGGGAGTGCAAGTCAAATGGACTGTGCCTGTTAAAGTGACAAACTCAGCTGTGTGGGGACAGGGGTTTTTACATAAAAAGCAAATGAGATCAATATTAAATACCAAGGATTATCTATAATTGACAATACCCTTTATGTAAGACAAGTCTGGAACAGTCTCTACTGCAATAGATGCTCCTTAGTGACTAACAAAGTTCTTTCACTTCCCAACCTCATTTAGAAATTCCTACCCCGCTCCTGTCCTGGATCCCAGCACATGGATCAGCTGCTCCAGAACCAAAAGAGCTCTTAAAATTCAGAATTCTAAGGCAGGATTGTGTTCATAAATACTAGACTTGCCTGTTTAGAGGTTTGATGTGTTACTGACAGCCATACAAGTCAGGTTATGCAGATGGAAGAGATGCTGCCTTTTTTAGGTATAATTAGCATTTCATTTCCTATCAAACAATTTCCCCATCACCAGGGCAATGGGAACACTCAAAAGAATGCTTCATTGCAGATTTATGCTATTAAAAAAGCCACAAACAAAAAAACCTAAGCAACTTCTGAACTAAGGGGGGGCGGGGGTGGTTTTTTTTGTCTTTTTAAAAAATTATTTTCATTTTGTTATTTTGGGATTTTTTTGCGTCCAGTGATTGATTCAGTAATTATTGAATTAATACCAGGTAGCGTATCTAAAGCTTTAGGGAAGCTTGAAATCTATATATTTTCTACCTATTTAATTTCTCTCATGGACTTAAAAAGTTATCTTATTAAAACTTTTCTTGCAGAAGGGAAGTATTTAGTGAATAAAACAGTAGAAAGGAGACCAGGAGTCCCCTTGGCTTTTGCACAGATGGCTGGGAATGATTCCCTGTTGTTCCCAGCTCCTGGCTGCACATGCACAGCAGCCCCAAGGAGCTTCTGAGGGGCAAGAAAGGGGAGATGAATCTCCTGTTAGACCTGTGCCAGGCTCTGTTGGTGTCTGGGTGGGCTACTGAGGAAAGGGATGAGGGGTAGCAACCCATCAGGTCCCAAATCCAACCCCAAGCATCTGCATCTCTCCCACCTTAAGAGGATTGTTGCAGGCAGCTCTCAGCCACATCTCCTGGCTTTGAGAAACTTTCCAAGGGAGTTCATGTCAAAATTGATGCATCTCCATAAGAAGTTTGGGGTTTGGTAAGAGGTTTTTTCCCAGCTTCCCCACTGACCCCTCTGCTGTGAGCTGAGATCCCCCAGGCTCTGGCTGGAGAGCAGACAGAGGATTAAACCTTCTTGTCTCAAGAGTACTTGTCCACTCTGTGCTTTCCTGATTGCTTGGGGCCAACCAAGGACATCAAAAATCAAGCAGAACTTCTCAGCACAATGAGAGAGACCAACACCCGGCATAGTAGTTTGCAAAGCTTCTCCCTGACAGGATTTAACTACAGTTTGCCACCGACATCAGCCTCTGCTTTAATAGCCCTGATGTGTCATTTATGCTGTTCTTGCCTCCCACACGATTTCTGCACATCATGAGCAATATTCATGTGGCTGTTCAGTGACAGCAGGAGAATGCCCCAGCCACAGTCATGGAGATAAACACACCATGAAAAGCAGCCTGTAGGCTCAGAGTCTGCAAGAGTGGCATCTCAGGCCTGCCAGGGGTACACTGTCACACGGGGGAACCACAGGATCCTCACAGTCCTGAGAACTGAAACAGGTTGCAGTGTAAAACCCAGTGGTGTCTCCTGTGCTAAAACAAAGTTTCTCTCAAGTCATCGTGTAACCTTGACTGTCCTTTACAGCTACAGAATAGCAGCTACAGAATAAAAAGAAGAAATGTTTATGGCCTCTAAGAAGATTATTTTTTACCTTTGAAATGCTTTGCAATTTAGATTTTCTGGTCGTGCTTTGATTAGAATAGAGCTGAGGGGCAGCTGTTCCCTGGCAAAGAGAAATGCCCACAACAGGACAATTTTTATTGTCCTTTATGCAGCGAATGAGAACCTGCAAGAATTGAACTGTAATTAATGTCTCTTAGTAGAAAGCGGCCTTAGAAGGTTTGCAGAGGGAGCAGTTATTTTTTTACTTTAATAATATTATTGACTGATCTTTTGCTATTGCAGGCTCTCTGGCACAGGGTGTGATTCCTGGGGAGGTCCTGTGCAGAGTCCTGTCCAGGAGTTGGACTTCAGTGACCCCTGAGGGTCCCTTCCAGCTCAGGATATTCTCTGATTTGTGTGTCTTAACCTGGCGATCACTGGGAAGACGTTTTAAAGACAATTTAATAATACTTGAGGAACAAGAGTTCATAGCATATTATTTTAAATTGAAAAATGAACTGTGAAAGGTTCTAACAGCAGGGGTTTGATTTTCACGGTAATTGGATGTACACAGTAGAATTTTACTTGGTTAAGGAATCATCCATAGGATTGTGGTTTCTGTGTCAGATACATCCCTGAGACTCTTGCAGCCATCCTTAAGCAAAAGGACAAAAAACCCTCAGAGGATTTTCATGCTTACCTGTCACCTTGAGATAAATACCAAAATCCAAGCAATTCCAAAGAGAATGAAATGCCTGAAAAAGGCAGCAATGAAATGAGAAATATTGGGCAACCATTGGTATTTATAGAAAGTGCAAAGAAGATTAATTTTCTGTATAATCAAATCCGCACATAAGCATTTGTTTCTGCTATTGTATTCCAATAGAAGTAAATTAAGTGGTGTCAGAATTGATGGCTTTTCCTTGTGAAACAGATAACAGCCACAAATGAGGCTGTGGAAAGGAATCAAACTATGAGTGAAGTTCATATTGTTTAAAGAGAGCAGGAAAAAGAACAGACTTGTGGCAGTAACTTTGCTTCATTCCTTTTACACTACAATGCTTTAATTATCTTCTTAAGGTTTGTTTTTTTTTTTTTTCCCTGAGTCTTTAAAGATTGGGAATGAGTGTAAGTCAGGGGTAGACAAGGGGAAGAGAAAAAAAAATCTCTTGTGCTGAGAAAGTTTCAAACATTCCCCAATCTCTGTCAGCTCCACATATGAAGCATTTTCAGCCCAGGCTGTTCCTTTGTGCTGCTCTGCCAGATGAGTCACTGATAGATGGAGGAGTTTGTAGTGCAGCAGACATGAAAACTGTTCCTTATCACAAACCAATATAGGAAATTGCATAGAGAGAAACTATATTTAAAGACAGACACAAAAGAGTTGCATGAATTCTGCAATCTCACTTCAGGCACAGACATCCCCTCGCTCCTCCAGCACCACAGCACAGCCTGACACAGCCAGCACAGAAACACCCTCTGGGGCTCCACTCCCAGGCACCAAATCCTCAGAGAGGGCTTTGGTTTTCTTTTTTTTCTTTAGATTTCTACCTTCATTACTATTCAGCCTATATATGAGAAGAGACAGTGACCCTGTTCGAAGGTCCACAGGCTTGCAGAGAATAGGGCTGAGTTCTGAGGCATTTACTAAATGTGTTGTTTGACTTTGCAACCCAATGCTCTCAAACTGGAAGTTAAACACTCCTGCACCAGTTTTTTTCAAAAAGACTTGTTAGCATGTGTTGCCCAGTCAGCTGCCCATTGGTTCCATAAGAAAAGGTGAAGTCCAAGCTCTAATCAAATCAGCAACAGACCCCTCCTGACTTAATAAAGTCAGGCTTTACTTTGGGCTTCAGTTCAAGGTCCACCATTGCAGGGAAGTCGGAGGAGCAGTGATTTGTGTCTCACACAAACACCACCTATTGCCCAGGGAAGCAGCAGCAGAGGCTCCTACAGCTCTTCACTGCAGGCCAGAGGAGTGTGGAGCCCCCTTTCCCCTTTGGGATGAGGGCAGAGATGGCACCACACACATGCCCAAGTCCTTGGAATGCAGGAAGAGGGGCACCTGAGTGGGAGCAGGAGCCTGAGGACTCTGGCCAAAGCAATGGGTACTTCCTTTAGCCTGTGAGAAATTAGGGACTCGAGACTCCAGAAGAGTCCAGACTTCCACAAGATTTTGTTCCAAGTATCTGTCCTCGGTATTTGGCTCAGTAAAATGTCCTGCAAAGCTCTCAGAAGGAGCACTGGAAGAGCCAAGATCTGATGGAAGCTCTTGTGGAGGGATGAAAGCCTGGAGCTGCCTCCGGCCACCTCTGCCAGCCCGCTGGGAGCTGGGCAGGAACAGAGGAACGAGATCACTCAACCAGATATTTCAAGATCATAGAATAAAATAAAAAATATCAGTATTATTGCTCTTATTTTCAGAAGGACTTGGCCCTGTGCAGAGCTGAGCACAGAGCTGACAGAGTAAAGCCCATATGTCTGTTCTCCTGCTCAGGGCTGGGAATCAGAGGCAGCAAAGGCACAGAGGATCCCTCAAGGTGTCTCAAATGACTTCAGAGACCTGCTACAAGGGCACTACTTGTATTTTGGTCAGATAAGGCCTCTATGATTTCCCTTTTTGGGCGACCTTTCCAGCTTAGAAATACATCACCATTTGTTTACCCCTTCCAAGACCTCTAATACAGAAGAAATTCTGACGAGGCTGTGGTCAGACAGCAGCAACAGCAAGAGCTGAAATTAGGAGCCAAGTAAAACCCAATATTTTAATGCAATGCCAAAATACTTGTTTCTCCTTAAATTCTTCATCCTTTCCTTTGTCATATTGCAAGCTAACTCAATCCAATGCAACAAAACAACTCACAGCGAATTGCTCACAAGGGAAAGACCCAAGGTATTTTTTTCCTACCCAACAAAAGTTAATAAATGGAACAGCTACACTAAGTAATAAAGAGAAAATATTTCTAATTTATGGAACGTTGCAAAAATTCATCAATTTACTCTGGAGAAATGGACTATAATAATAGATTCTCATTAAATATAGCCAAGAAGGAAATTGAAACCGACTTAAAATAGAAATAGAAAACCTCACTAAACAAACACTGCTGAGTGACAGTGTCCAGACCCAAAACAAAAGGTCCAAGTCCCTGTGAGACAAATGTAAGAGTGACTCATCCAAAGCATTTTTGTTGGAAGAACAGCTCTGTACCACAGATGAGAGAGCAGCTGAACAGGAGAATGAAAGAATAACAAAGTAGAAGTTTTCCAATGTTTGCCTTTTATGTGCACAAACTAAATTCGGCTTCTGTAAATTAATAATAACAGAAATTGAAAAGAAGTTTTAGGTACCTAAAACGGTATCTAAAAATGTATTTTCCTGTTCATCAAGCAAGGCAGCACACTGTATATTTGAACTAGAAACTGCCAGGCAATAAATTGATCCAGTTCCTAAAAATGGGAAAATTAATCTAGTTCATTAATTGTTACTTTTCTAAAACACCATAAAACACCTTCCCTGACTTTTTTTTCTCCACTGTTTCAAGCCCAGTATAGCTAAACCCAGAAATTCCCATAACCTGCCCAAATCTCTTCTCTCTCCCTGTAACAACAGTCATCCAGTCCTACTTCCCAGGTAATACCTTCGTTTCTCCTTCTAGGTCACAGAGACTTTTAGGCGTCTTAACGCCAAAAATAAATATTTTCTAAAAGAAAAAAAAATATGCTTTTCCTAGATTTCTGAGGCAAAAAGCTCTATTTCAAGTTTACATCCTTACTACAATTTTTTGTCATTGTTCACTCTAAATTCTGCTGCACAGATCACCCTCCTTGCATGGCCTGCTGGTGTGACATCTGTATTTCCACTTTTTCTGCCTTTTTTACCCCCATTTCTTACCATTCTTAGAGACTTTAAGAGGTTTTGACAGGAGTCTGCCTATGGGTGTGTGAAGATCAGCCCCTATCAAGCTGAAAAATATCTTCCTATTACCTTGTTTAGTCTCATCTGTGGGTCAACATCCATCACATCCAGCATTCATGTGCTTGGACTATTACATTTTTAGCAGGCATTGTCTTTTTCTGCTCAAGGGACCAGTAGAGATGTGAATTTTAGGAGTTCTTCCCCTTCCCAAAAGAGTCAGGTTAGTTCAGAGCAGGCCACATAATTTGGATTTAGTTTCTCTCATTAGGAAAGGAACCAAAAGGGATTTAAGGCGGGATTTTCTCAATTGAGGACTAAAATGCAAGAGACATTTCCAAACTATTTCTATTAAATATGGATCTATTTCATCATCAGAAAGCAAAATGCATTTGTTTGGGTTGAAAACAGAAGAGATGGCCAGGTTGGACAGGGCTTGGAACAACCTGGGATAGTGGAAGGTGCTCCTGCAATGGCAGGGGGTTGGAACTGGATGAGCTTCAAGTCCCTCCCAACCCATCCACTCTGGGATTCCATGGAAGGTGGAGGAGCATGGTCTGGTTTAGGGTGAGGGGCAAGGATTGCTCTTGTACCAGGAGTTCTCATCTAAAACCCTCGAGCTGCTTTGTCAGGAGCTTTTGCTGCCCACAGCTGGGAAATGCAGATCAGGCAGAATCAGCAAAGCTACATTTTCATGGGCACAGTTTCCCTTGATCCTTTACCTACAGTACCCAATTAATGTTTCAAGTTAGACAAAGCATTATCATTTTGATAAGAAGGCTGGATAAAATGGATAAAATATGTATTTTAATTCTAGGTTTTGTTCGTTATGTTTTTATTCACAACTTGTATTTTTTAATTACTTTGGATTACTGTATCATGAAAATGTCATCCATCAATCCCTAGAGTTTTCCTGCTGGAAATCTGAGGGTGTATCTCTAGAGGCAAAGAGCTGAAATCCACATTTGCTGTACTGTGTTATGTTTAAGATTCATAGTGAAGAAAAACAGTCAAACAAGACCCCTGAATGCAAAGGGACAGGTAAATATGTAATCCCAAGAGAAGAACAATCATAATAATAAAAAGCTGAACTTCCTTTAGCAAGAGTATCCCAGGAGACCCTTCCTAAAACCTCCTTGGATTTCCCACCTCTGTAAACTCACAGGATGTTCTTGTCCCCATCAGGGACAGGGTGCAGAGCTGAGCCAGCATATTTTAGTCATAGGTAGTGCAAAATCAGGGAAAGATGCCAGTCCTTTCCAAATCCAATCCCTCCAGCTGTGAGAGTGAGAAGCCCAGCACCTCAGAGAGCTTGGAGTGCTCTTTGTGCTCTTCATGAAGGTCCAGCAGGAAAGGCTCTCTCAGCATTGAGTTGCTGATCTTTTTAAGTAGATCAGAATTAAGCCCAATCATCCAGGAGACCTCTAATACCTATATTTAATCCTTTAGAACGAAGTATAAAACTATAAATTTGTCATTGGATTCCAATATAAGCCCTTAGTAGTTACAGTCAAAACTACACACAAAATACCAACCGTGGAAAGCACTTCAATTTTCCAACTAGTTATTATTTCCATACTTCACTATGAGATGTTTTAAGTGAATAAGAATTTTGCTTCACCTCCCTGGGTCTAGTTAGCAGATCTGAATCTCCTCACAAAGCTCCAGGGACATAATTCTTTTTATAAGAAAAGAAGTAATAATACAAGCAATACAACCATTAGTGAGAAAAAGGGAACATTGTAATTACTGTTAACAATATAGGAGTTCTTCACACACTGGAGTCCTCTCAGCTTCTCTACATAGAGAGCTCTTTTTTGTGCTTGGCTTTTGAGAAATTATTGAATCAATTACAGAAATGTAATGTTCAGGATTTGCATGTGCTTGTTGGGATTTTGAAGTGATGGAAAGAAGAGAAAGGCAGCCACTCCTGGGAAAAAGCACAGCTTGAGGCCTGATTTTTCAAACAGATCATCAAAAAGATCATGGTAACAAAATGTGAGGGGAAAGAGGACAGTGACTGGCAGCAAATGCTGCCACAAATCCTGACTTACTCAAAACTTGCCTGGAATTTTAAGAGGTCTGTTAATGTGTTTGTTAAAAACAGACTCCTCATATGACTTCTCCAACCACCTTGCTACCAGAGAGTTTCACTGAACATTAAAGAGTTTCCGTGTCCTTACCAGTTGAATCTCTTGGTAACTTGATGCTCAGTTACTCCTGCCAGTGATCTTCTCTCTGTCTCTCACTTCTACATCCTGCCTCCCACACAGACATTCCCAAAGCAAGCTAATAAGTGCAACAAATCAGCTCACAATATGCCTCTGTATTTGTGTATTTTTTTTTAATTGCACACAGCAGAATTTTGAGCCCCAAAGCTCGGGGATTTTATAACCACCACAATCGTTCTGTTCAACACACATGGAAATTCTCACTTAAACCAGATAGAGCCTGCACAGTGTTATAAAAGTGAACCCTGAACAGTGTGTTGGAGGGGAAGAAGCACTGAAAATCATTTTTCCTGCTTCTCCCAGGTCTTTGCCTGCACTCTCTGGAGGGTGGATGCACTGCACTGGGGCTGCCCTGACAGCCAGTCAGTTCTCCTGCCAGAGGAGAGAACACTTAGGGAGGAACCAGTTCACATTCCAACAGCTCCTCCAGATTGCATCTGGAAATACACCATCCAGCCCAAACAACTGGATTGTTCATTAAAATCATCTGATGGCAAGCACTTATCTTTGTGCTCTCAACAAAGGAGAGAAAAAGAAAGAAGAGCTGCTTTTTTGGGTCCTTTGTGCCACAATCTCTTTCTATCAGACTCTGCCTATTGCACCGAGATTTTTCCATGATTGGTTTCTTTGACATGCATTCCTATTGGTTTTCATCTGAAAGGATAGGGTGGCTAAAAATTAAGTGAATTGTTCATTAAATAGTCACCCCAGCTTTGAGAAAAGGTTATCCTTTCTTGGGATTCTTTGATGCTGCGTTAACGATGCTTTTCCTTCCAGGGGCTCCGTGCATAAAAGGGAAGATCTTGGAGGAAAAAATTGGAAAAATAAACCTTCTCCCCTCCACCCTTTCCATGATGGCAATTTAAGAGATAACTGGTTCGAAGATAAAGTTGATTTCTGACAACAAAAGACCCACTGTTTAAAATGGGAGCCTGAGACTCTTAGCTGATGATTGACAAGAAAAATGGTCCAGCAGAAGGAGTGGGCAAGTGGCTGATGGGGCCTCACAACAATGAAGAATGAAGCTGCAATCATAAGTCAAAATTACTCCACTAAACTGTTTCTGGGTTTCTTTGTTTGTATTTTTGTTTTAACTATCGGTGCATTTAGACACAGCAGGAATGCAGGTCATCTAACATGGAATTGCATCCTAAAAGGACAATAAAATCAGCCAGCTCTATGCCTTACCCATCCTTCATAGTGCAGACATGCTGAGTTGTGGGGGTGTGGATTGTGTGGTGGTTTTTTCCCTTCTCTTACCTTTCATGCATTACTGCTAATACAATCAAGTTTACTTGTCCTTAAAAAAAAGAAGTTAGAGAAACAAAAAAAAGTACAAAAAAAAGATATATGCTCTTGGGATTAGCATTTATTATTTCTTGAATGTTGCCTTATTCATTCAGGAATAAGTATGTAGGTATTTGTAGTAAAAGTACAAGAACAATTTCTAGACCTGTGAGAAATTTTCTGCTCCTCACCCCTAATAGGAAGGCCAGAACACACATAAAACCAGCTAAGCTCTCAAAATCAGGTGCTGACAAAATTTAAGTGATGCTTTGGGCTCACGTTATTTCTTGCCAAGGGATACTTTCATACTCAGCAAATTACAGAGCAAAATATCCAACTACTCAAAGGTGTCAGCACCTACAGCCTCACGGCAGATGCAGACAAATGATGCATGATTAAGTTCCTTGCCTTGAGAGAAAGAACATATGTTGGCTGTTTTTTAATTATTCTGCAGCATTGTTCCCCAACTAGGAATATCTTTTCCAAAAAAGGCAATGTCACCCCAAATCCCTCATTAATTATCATTCTGGTTCCTCTGCTCAGCTGCTCCCGTTCCCAAAACATTCATATCCCACATGCAAAAACCATCCCCATCCCCTACCAGACTGTGGTGGGTGAAGTACTGAGTAAAGGAGACTGGAAATAGCTGAAAATATATATACCAAAGAAACAAGTAATACCAACAGGCTGGACAAGAGGCTCTGGAAAGGACTCCTCAAGAAGAGTTTGGGGGCAGTTCAGCACCAACATACTCAGAATTACACAGCAAATAAAGGCCCTGCACTCTGCTGCCCGGGGAGCTGACCCTTGCCCTGACTATATACAGGCTATGTTTGCTTTTTTTATTAAGAAATAGATGTTTGGCTAGTTTCACAGCAGATTTCAAAAGGAGGCTTGCCAAGGAATATCTTCATTTTATGAGGTAAAATTACCTTTTTGTTAGACCTATATATAATTAACTCCCAGAAACTTGCCCTCAAAATAAATTTTGGGTAAAAACCAAATAGGACTGAAGAATTCTGTGGTTCTCAATCACTGTCCCACCAACCTACAACCAGCTGCCAGTTTCGAGACCTCCAACTTGCACTGGCACAGCTTGGTGGTGATCAGGGTGGAGGATGTTTTTAGGCTCTTGTGGACCCTGCAGAGAAAAGTCACTCCTTTGGCAGTGCACAACCTTCCAGGGGGATCCAATGACAGCAGGAGATCAAGGAGTTGACTCCAACATCAGGCAAAACTCCTGGAAAGTTGTCTTCTTTTCCTCAGCATCCCCTTCCCCCGGGGCTGAGAGAAGCTGGCCACCGCTCCACAAGTGTTTCCAAGTCTCAGGAACATGTGGAGAGCACATCTGGTGCAGAGGATGGACAGCTGGGTGTCCACAGCACGCTGGAGCAAGGAGGTCCCCAGAGGTCTCAAATACGTGTTGAAAAGCAGAGCAGAAAGCCCAGCCCTCCTGGGGATCCATATGCCAGAGGCACAACGGGAGCAGCAGATGTTCCTCACGCTCCCCTGGGGTCTCCGGGTCCTTTCTCTCTCTCTCTGTCCTTCCAAAATCCTGACACTGCTGGAGTGACAGGAATCTACAACTGTTGTCCTGAGGTTTTGTGGGTTGGACAGTCAGCCCGGATTAACTTTTTCCTCCAAACTCAGTTAATCAGCTTGTTCTGCCCATCCTTTCCTCCAGTCATGTGCTGCCACTGTGAGAACTGTCTAGAAGACAACAGTCACTCCTGAGCCAGTTGGTAGCCCCCCAAGTTTTCAGAAGTTTTAATTTCATTTAAAAATGCCTGTCCTGAGCTGTGAGCTCTGACACCACACACGTTTTTGTGAGCCTACCAATGAATTCTAGAAAGATTTCAAAAACTAAAGCTTCAAAGTCAACCTGAAATATAATTCGGAGAAATTTCTGTTTGCAGAAATAATCAGCAAAGATCAAAACCTTTCAAGAATGACCCCATTTGGTTTACTGACATGCAGTAAACCATAAAATCACTGCAGCAAAATGCAGTAGAAGGAAGATGCAGCAGCTAAATCACTACAACAGGTGGAACCAACAGTCACAGGAAAATCATAATCTCAACTGTTGCTCTTTTGTGCTGTAAAGTGATTTTGCAAACCAGAGAAAAGCTTAAATGTAGAAATTCAACTCAAGTTACAGTCACCCTACAATTTGTTCTCCTTTCCAGAAGTTAAGCAAGTTACTTCTGCTGGACTTTTTTTGTTTAGTTTTTGCTTTGTTGTTTTGTTTTTTTTTTTAAACCAAAAAGCTTTATAACCCATCCTTACTATGGTTTAAAGTTCATAGCTGTCTCCCTGTTCTGGCATGACTGTCCTTATTCTTTCCTGTGGCTCTCCTGACATGGTTCACAAAATCCAGTGCACTTCTCTGCAGTCACACTCTGTTAATAAAGAGGGTTCCTGTGTCTTAATAAAATCCTTCTCTTATGCTGTCACAGTCTAAGCTCTACAACTAAAACAAGAATGTCAACAAAATACACATAAAAAGTAGGAAAATAAGAAAAGAGGTTTTTAATTCTTGCCAAATATAGGCAAACCAAGGGATGTTAAATTGAGATCATGTTCTTCTCTGAGATTCAGCACGTGAACTCCAGGAATGGAGAGGAACAGGGAAAGACACCCATGCTGGGAAATTTCTGAAGAAACAGGGATAAGGTAGGAACGTGGCTTATATTATACATAGTGTAGAAAAATAACACTACATTTGGAGATGTAAACTGGAATGTTCCTCGGCAGAGCCAAGAGGTAACCACTCCATTTTACCCAGCTTTAACCAGGAGTTGCAGTTGTTTGCAAGTTATTGTTTCATCTTTCTTGGTTCCTTAAAATTAAAATGAAAAAAGAGTGGATGACTGGAGGTGCAGAAAACATGACCTACAGCAGCAGTTGAAGTAATTGAAATCATCTAGCCTGGAATATAAAAGACTTGAAGGGAAACAATAATAACTCTCAGATAAAGAAAGCAAATTATACATCATGACACGCTCCACAGCCATAATATATGTGTTGTTTTGACAAACATTTGTTCTCTGTATGATCACAGTGGCTTTTATTAAAATAAGAAAACTAACATTTGGAAGGGAGGGGAGGAGGAAATTGGTGAACTGGATCTCATTTTCTCCCCAAGATCTGGATTCAAGGAGCAGAAGCTGAACAAAGCACAGCCACCACACATTTATTTAGGAATTATTTCACAGTGGCTCAGCTCACCATAGGTGGGTAAGGGGTAGATTTTTCTTCTCTAAATTGTATGTATGAAACATCACTCAAAAGGCTGCAAAGGTACAATGGAAGCAACAAAACGTTGAGCCCGGGGCTGATTACAAGCCTTGTTCTACCAATGGTACCCAAGAGCACCTCTTTTGAAGGGAGTAAAATGTCACTAACTCAAGAATGATGTTGCACAGGAGTCAGGCCTTTCACTCAACATATCACTCTTTTTTTGTCGTCTACTAACTTGTCATCATTTTTAGAAAGGACTTGCAACAGAAAAGAAAAAAAAAGGAGAGTAATATTCAACATATTCACTGTTAATCTGTGTCTCATGCACATCTGAAGCATCTTCACCTCCATATAAAGGTATATTTCTAGTACATTGTTCACCATTCTAAGGAGCCACAGAAAAATAAATTATAATTAATTAAATGAAGATACTCTTTCCACCTGAGATAGACATACAACAAGCCTCCTTCAAGCCAATCATTCTTATTTTATCACAGTAAAGTACTTCATCATTCCCACAAAGTTTTAAAACTATTCTATTTCATAGTATTTTTTTTTCAAGTATTCTTTCAAGGAATAGATACTAACACAGCAAAACTTTGATAAAGAAGACAAACTACTGCCAGGGAATGTGTGAGCTTGGTTTTGTTGTTTAAAAACACATCCTGAAACAGGGTTTGAAAACCAAAAAAAAGTTGTCTGGTTATCATCATTACAACCACAGAAATATTTACCAGCTTTACAGTTTCACTTGAAAAAAAAAAAAAATGAAGGAACATGGGAACTGTAAATGAACCAGTATTTTTAACATCAAAAATGGAAAATGAGAAAGTTACCTTGAAAAAAACCTGCATCCTGGTACACATCAGTCAAGCTCCTAAATTTTGGAAGAAGAAAAAAGGCACAGTGATGTTTTCAAAACACTTGCAAGGAAAAGCAAAGGATGAAATCAGCAGTATTTCAGCTACTTTGGAAATACTAGGAGAGGTGAAGGCAGCCAAATAACAGTTGAGGGGAAAATGAGAAGTAGCTGGGCTCTACCCACCCCTTTTGTTAATTAAGATGTAGTTCAATTAAAAGTGGAGAGGACTAATTTACCTTCAGCCAGGAACCCGTGGGAGGAGTAATCAGGCTCCTCCTTGACTTCCATCAGCCCTGGCAACACAGAAAAGAGGAATTTTGTGGGGAAAGGTTACCTGATTTTCTCTGAAGGAAGACAGGAAATGGAAACAGGGAACACAAGAGACTTCTCAGCTCTACAAAAAACCCTCACACCGAAAAGAAACCCCAAAAAACCAAAACATACAAAACTGAACACCCCTAAATATAAGAAGGTGATGTTTCTGCTGTGTTACAGGCAGCAACCAAGGCTTAAGGGTCTGAAAAGCAGCTGACATTCCTGAATTTCCCTGCTGATGGAACTGTCTGCAGCTGCAGCAGCAGCCCGAGGTTTCCATCCTTACCTGGCAGCTGTCAGGGTGTGACAGACACAGAGCAGCTCACGGGACACTCACTGCTTATTTTATGCCTGGCAAGGAGCAGAGCAGACATGGGAAGCTCAATCACCTTCTATTTGCAGGAATAACAGTATTTTCAGGCAGCCTCTGCCTCAGCTCAAACCCACTCACTCCCCCCCAAATGCACCAACACTTCACCTCCCCCCGGGTGACCAACACAGGGCAATCTTTGCTTCCCTCCAGAGAGGGAAAAATGCAGGAATGGGGAGGATATCCACTCAGCAGCCCGAGGGGAATTGTGTTGTTATAACTGATTAGTATTGCTGTGCCATTGCATTTCTCATTAAAATCCCTTTCTTGAAGGCAGGTACAATTTGCACCATGTTTTCCACTTGTTTGAGCTTCAAGCTGTCGCTCAAAAAAATTAATTTTAGCTGGGTTCATCTTTCCATCACAATTTTTTTTGTCACAGTGGTTGATTAATTCTATGTCATTGTTTGCTCTTTTACAAGATTAATTGCAGGATGAGAGAATAGATGACTTTCTGGTGAGGGAATATATGAAGTTATTGTAATTCCTCAATGCCAGAAAACAACTTTTTTCCCCACCTAACTTCAGGCAGCAAGACAATGATGTAGTGAAACTGGTTTGGTCTGTTTTATTGGATCAATTGTGTGGATCCAAGGAAAGACCTTCTTCAGTTGTTTGGTTAAATTTTACCACCACGGCTCATTCCCTACAGTCCCATTTAAGGTCTTCAAGCCCTAAAAGTCTGAAAAATATATCCTGAGCTCTGGATGGAGAAAATTCATATTCACAGTCCAGACAGGCTGACCAACAATGGACAGGTTTGGCAATTTAAACAAGTATTTCCCCTGGAATTATGTAGGATTTGATGGTAGGAAACACTGTGACAGAGGTTTTCCCCAAGGGAGGTTTGTGCTGTTCCAGCCCAGGTGAGTTGACACCTTTAGTTGTAACTCACTCAAGATCCAACAGATTTATGTGGGGTAAGGACAGGGAGGGGGCTTTGGGACAATTTTTTTAGCCTGTAGTGACATAAAATAGACATTATTTTCTATTCTGTCAACCTTTCAGTGGCTTCCTTCAGTGTACATTTATTTCCCCACAGAGCTGCTTGGCAGAGCATATCTTCAGTGCTGTATGATGCCCTCTTCTATACAAACCTTATTTATGCAGCTTTTATTCCATTTATTCTGCTTGCTGATTGTTTGCAGGAATTACTATCCACTTGTTAGACAACTGAATTGATATTTCTCCACCGTGTTTTCATTTAGGCTCGAACATTGTCTTTCTGGTTCTCATTTATCCTGCTGTATAGAGAAATAAGAGGTTTTCCAGACATGTCTGTGCTCCCCAGAGGCATAACATTCCAAAAGCTTGTCCCCTCCTGCACTGAAGGCAAGAAGAATATTCCTCCAATTTCTGTGAAAGCAAGTTTAGGCACTACTTGTGTAATCAAGGAGATAAATACAGCTTTACTTATATTTATTCTACTTTTGTCTGACTTGAACCACAGTTTTAAAAAAAATAAATTCTTTTTTTTAAGAATGCACTTCAATGGAGTACTTTCAATTTTTACTGTTTGAAAGTTGTGCTGCCTGTTTTTTCCTGGAAAAGACCCTCCCTCTTGTTCATCCAAGAAAAATATGCTGCAATGTTGGAAGCACATACGAGTCTATTCTAATTCTGACTGAGTGTAAAGGAAATCAGCTCTCCCCAAAGCAAGAATATAATAAAATATTTAGAATTTCCATAAACCACATCAACCTTTTCGTGCAGCAATAAGGGGAAATTACTGGAGTGAGTGGATTCAGCTGCTGAAACAAGTCTTTTGGCTGCTGCTCATGTTGCCCATGTTAAAAGTCTTCCCATCATGATTCCTGCTTGGAATCACTGCCCACAGAGGAAGGAATGACTGATCACCTGAAACTTCTGTGTCTAGAATACAGAGGGGAATAAAATCCTATAAATATACATTTTAAACCTGTTGCCACTTTAACAGCAAACAATTGCTTCTTGGTTTATGTGTTGGGATTGCCTCAGGAACAGGGAATGATGCCCAGGACCAAACCCCAGCGGCCTGTCCAGTTTATTCTGTTTACTCTTTTCAATATTCAGACTTTTCCAACGTGTTGTGTCACAGCTTATGAGACAAATCTGCCTTCTAAAATCAGCCCACAGAAGGAAGAAAAACTGATTTGATTTTCTAGGTAAGGAAAAGATGTGCTGTGTGGGGAACTGATGTACCCAGTCAAGTGAAATTATGATTGGTGTTGGAGCATCAAGCATTTTGAAAGTCATCCAATGGCTTTGAGGACTTACTTCATAATTTAACAGGAACTGCATGACTCAATCCCATCAGGAAAATCCCGTGAGCAACTTGAACATTTCAGTGTTAAAACTGAAATTCTGAGAACGATCTCTGTGTTCCTCATGCCCTGGCAGCAACAGTGGAATCACATCCTGCGTGGAAAAGGCAAAAGAAATCCGTGAGATGTCATAACTCACAAAGCCAGGCAGGAAGGGATCTGAGAGTGTGGATTGACAGGAAGCTGAACAGGAGCCAGAGTGTGCCCAGGTGGCCAAGAAGGCCAATGGATCCTGGCCTGGCTCAGGAACAGGGTGGCCAACAGGACCAAGGAAGTGATTCTTCCCTTGTACTCAGCACTGGTGAGGCCACCCCTGGAGTGCTGTGTCCAGTTCTGGGCCCTCAGCTCAGGAAGGACATTGAGGGACTGGAGCAGGGCCAGAGGAGAGCAACGAGGCTGGGGAAGGGACTGGAGCACAAGTGCTGTGAGGAGAGGCTGAGGGAGCTGGGGGGGCTCAGCCTGGAGAAGAGGAGGCTCAGGGGAGACCTCCTCACTCTCTGCAACTCCCTGACAGGAGGGGGGAGCCGGGGGGGGTTGGTCTCTTTTCCCAGGCAATGATCAGCAAGACAAGAGGGCATGGTCTTCAGCTGTGCCAGGGCAGGTTTAGGTTAGACATTAGAAAGAATTTCTTTGCAGAGAGGGTGCTCAGCCATTGGAATGGGCTGCCCAGGGAAGTGGTGGATTCTCCATCCCTGGAGGTGTTTAAGGACAGACTGGATGTGGCATCAGTGCCATGGGCTGGGAACCACAGCGGGGTTGGATCAAGGGCTGGACTGGATGATCTCAGAGGTTCCTTCCAACCCAGCTGATTCTATGATTCTATGAATACCTTTTCTAGAGCTGTTTTCCCCACAGGAATATTTAATATATCCCCCTTTCCCCATGATGTCTCCAATGCTGCACCACGACCTTCAAGGAGGGCTGAGGAATTTCTCCAGTTCCTCTTTTCAGCCTTCCCAGAGACGTGTCTGGGGGAGAATTTTTGCAATCTCTCGTCACAAGGCAGCATCTGATAATCAAAATGTCATCTGAGCTGGAGTCTGCACGCAAGGAGAGGAATTAATGAGCCGAAACATATACATGGAGAAAAAACGTGTTATTTAAAAAAAAAAACCTTGTGGTTTTCTCCTTCAATGAAAAGCTCCTCTTAAGTGTTTATGAAGGCATTGGGATTTTAACGGAATTACTCAGATGTTTAAAGCTTGTTATTTGTTTAAATACCTCATAGCACGAGGAAACTAAAGTTAATGAGCACGTTTCCCTCGTTCACAGTATGCACTTTCTTTCTAGTCTTGGGACTCTTGGGCATTCTACTGAACAATGTTTGAAAGCATTAATGATTAGGCAGAATTGCATCCAGAAAGCATATCTGGATATATATATGGCAGTGTAGGATTTAACAGGGATTTCCCCCTCCCTCCAGGCCACGATGCTCATTTAGCAAAAATGCAAAAGGGAAATAAACCTCAGTAAATGAGAGGAGTCTCAAAATAAGTTACATTTTTCCAAAACCTCTGAGGAAGTAGGACACTTTTATTAGCTACTATCAGGTAGCACATAAATAACTGCAGATCCAACTGCCTCGATTCCTGGAACTTGCCAAAGAGCTTAATAGAAAGGTGAGAACTTCAAGCTTTAGGTTTCAAATCCTGGGTATCTGTCAAGCTACAGTGTTAAACTAAACTTCTCATCCCCAAACCAGTCTGTAAATTCAAAATGAAGCTATAAAATGCTGTTATAGGCTTTTATTTTGCATCTTAAATTCCGTTCTCCTGTTCTGCTTAATATATTTTATTGCTGGGACGTCCTTTGTGTTTGAAGTAACATTGCAGCTCATATCAGCCTTACTCTTCCCCAAAAGGTTTTTAATTTTTTTCTTTTTTTTTTTAATAGCAGAATGATGCTGACATTTCATAGTTTTATTTCTTGTCAGGAATGGGGATGGCTGGATTATTTTCCTTCTGAAAAGGGCTGTCAGGAGATTTTCATTCCTGTTTTGGTTTGTTTAACAGGGGAGGCATCACCTGCTTTGGATTGTGGGACTGTGATACCTTGCCAGGGGTCTGGGGTTGTGGAGAACATGGTTTGTTAGGAGACAGCAAATTCCGGTCCTTGTAGTAAATGCTGGAATTTAATAAACAACATGGATACATTAGTCTTCTTTGAAGAAGGCAATATATATATACATATATTTATACATTCATTTATGCACATGTGCTACTTGCAGTTACAATAAGCATTTTCCATATATGTCATTGAATTTAAGGAAAGGCCAAAAAACACAGATCTGCAGCAACCCAGCATGACCACAATATGTGAAGCCACTGCAGCACATATTTTCAGATATCTCATTATTCAGGAAATTGCTCTTTGACTTACAAGCTTTTAATCATAGCACTTTTTTTATTTTTGCTTGGAAAAAGTCACCACTGTTTGCTTACTAAAAAGAAAAAAATATTCCCAAATGGATATATTGCTCAAATAACTTAATTTATGTGTAAGTCCAGGAAGAAAAGTCTAAAGAGGAAACTAAAAGGGGTCTAAAACCTTTCTGGGTAGTTTTTGGATTTGAGGGTTTTGCTTGGTTGGCTCTGTGCAAAAATTGCATTATTTCTTAATTTTGTGATCAAAACAACAAATTTACACAAAAATTGTATTAAGAAATTGTGCTAATAATAATTTTATGCAAAATTTTCATACCTCTAAGTTAATACTATGGAGCTCCTGAAGCAAGTCCAACGAAAGGCTACAAAGCTGATGAGGGGACTGGAGCATCTGGGCCTGTTCAGCATCGAGAAGAGACACTGAGAAAGGGCCTCACCAATGTCCATCAGTATCTTCAGAGAAAGAAAAGAAGAAGACACAAGCCAGAGACATAAAATCACGATTTCAAGTTTTAGAAACACTTTGAAATGTGCTCTCCATGATTTGCTTCAGAAATGCCCAAAATCCCTCTAAGTAGAAACTGGTTTATCAGTTTACTCCATCAGTAAAATACATATATTTGTGTCACCACCTTTTTGTAATGCCATATATTAATTTTTCCAGGAGACAGCCTTCACTTCCCCCCATAAGAACATATTCAGTGTGCACTGGAAGAAACAAGAGCGCTGGACTTCTCCACCCAGCCCTATAATCCAGGAGCTGTTTTCCCCCTGCAAACACCTGCAGGGAGCACTAATTGGTAGTCATGAGTTGGTTTTCCTGGAAAAATAACAACTCAAAAAGCTCTTTATCAAGAGCTGTTAAGAACAGGGATGATTTTTTTTTTTTTCTTTCTCCAAACCTTTAGCTTTTTCTTACCTGTTTGTAATTATCCCCACACTCATCCATTTATTGCCTCCCCTCTGGTTTTCCTTTCCCTCAGGACCTTTACAGGGAGGTGACGACTCACACTGCTCAAATTGCCCCATTGCAAAAGCACTTTGATCAAATGAGGGCTCAAGGAGACTCAAAGATTATTTCTGCAGGGAAAGACAAGGCAAATGGATCATTTCTGTCACTGCTGAGCAGCAGCTCCTGAAGGACTGGATTTAAAATGCATTATCTTTAATGTAATCAAGGGAACATTTCATTTAATTTTAAGCTGCCCTGCAATATTTGTTAGTGCTATCGTTTCAGGGTGTTGCAGGGACAAAAGTTAATCACACTGACTAGACAAACAGTAATTTATTTAATTAAGGGTAGCCTACTTTCTTTGTGTAATATTTTTTCCAACTTGGTGTACACATAGATCATTTAAAAAACAGGAGGAGCACAGATGTAAATAATCTTTCAGGGTAGAGGTGCTGAGTCCATGGAGGTAAGAGGCTGATGGTTTAGGAAACTACAGAATAGAAAGATGTTTTTCTTGCCACCTCATGCCACGTTTTAGATTTAAATGAGAAGAGACTAAACATGTCCACGGCGTGGATTTTCCATAAGGCAGGAAGTAGATCATAATCCACCCATGGATTACCCAGGCATTACCCACGTATTTCCTCTATTCTTAGGTATTCCCAGAGGCTCCAGAAAGCGAGTTAAGCCACCCAAAGCTGCCTCTTCCTGATGGCTTTCATTTCTGTGACACTGATGATTCTTCTGGTTTATCCACTCTGAGACGATGATGGCTTTAAAGAAAGAGAGAAGTTTATGAACGAGTGAAAAGTGGACAGCTGGATTTAAATAGCCAAGGGATACAGCAGGAAAGGGAAGGAAAATAGGGAAAGGATGTCTTGAAAAAGTGAAAGACAGTAAGATTGTTATTTTTAGGGATCCTCCAATGGTTGTTCCTTATGTAACAACCCACTGGCATGAAATGAAACTTGAACATCTAAAACCTTTAAACGGGAAAGATGGAGCCTGAAGAGCTTCTGTGCATTCCAGATATCACAAGGACATCAGACATAAATCAGGAACCAACCACCTCCCTAAAACACCTGGAGAAAAGATCATCATAATTACAAATGGAAACCAGGATTGCACCAAAGGAAATATGAATGGAACAACATATGACTAGAAAAAGACTACAATATATGACTAGAAAAGCCAGGCCAGTTGGCTGGAAACCAGGACACACCTTCCCTGGCAATCCCTGAGATATGTGGTTCCCTAGAAAACCCATTTCCTTCTGTATTCTGTTTTTTATTGCCAGAACATGGTGTCCCCTGTGCAGGTATAAAACCAGAATGAGCACAGGGAGCTTTGCAGGGTGGTTTTCGGTTTATAGCTGTTATAGGAAAGAGAAAATAGTGTGATTTTTCTCCACCCAGATTTTTCAGATGTGCTCTTTGGTTCAAGAAACTGCATTATCAGTAATTTCTTTGTGGTATTCTGACTTTAACTGAGCTCTACAGCGAGAAATTTTTGTTTAGAGCCAGCCTTTACTCTTTTTTTTTTTGCCTTCTGTGATATCTACACTGCACCCCTCAAGAACAAGACAAATATAGTAAATTTTAGTGAAAAAAGCCTATTAAATAAAGCACTTATTCACTAACATAACACTATCAAACCACCAGCAACACCCAGGATTTAGGAGACCAACATAAACATTTGCTGGTGTTCATATCTCTGTTTTCTCATCCCAGCACCGTGTTTGAAAGTTTTCTCTTCAGCTACAGAGGCAAAGAAGTTCTTTTTCCAAGATGTCAATCCTTGTTCCAGCACTGCTCACCTTCACACCAGCCTTCTTCTCAGCCAAGCAGAAAAGTGCAAATGGAAGTAGCACTTCCAAGTCAAGAAAAGAATAAAAGGAAAACGCTCTGAACGTGACAATTGGGATAAAAGCATTTCTGTGCATCCTCCCTGTTTGTGGCAGAAACAAGAAAAGAGGAGCCATTTGATCTGCTTTTCATTCCCAGCTCCAGCTGTGGGTGCTCCCAGAGGCAGCACCTGCACAGGATAAGAGAAGAAAAGGGATCATTTTAAGACAAATTCCTGAAAATTCAGAATCAGGCTCTATGCAGTACCAGTGCCCAGCTACAGCTCACCTCCAAGAAATATTTAGTCCACTCCCAGAATCTGTTACAGAGAAATGCTATTTTTTTTCCCTATTCACCTAAATGTAGCTCTAAAATTTTCTCAGGGAAGTCAGCTGTAATGGATCTTTTCTGAAAAAAAAAAAAAATAAACACTAACCAGGTTCAACCTGAACTGATTCTTGAGGTCACTGAGGTGGAAAATGTGTAGAACTGCCTCAGTTTTCTAGAGCTTGATTATAGGTTTGTAACCAGTCATGCCACTCACTCGACTTGCAAGACAGTTCCTTCCACCACACTCAAAGTAATGAAAAAAGGATTCAATTTTCTTGTTTCAAGTAGCTGCATAATGCTACGAGAAAATCTGGTTTGCAGAAGAAAAAAAATAAAAAAGCAAGCTTTTATTAATTTCCCTTCAAGATTTCATTAAATTCAACAAGAGCAGCTGCATTTAGAAACAAACTGTCACTTCCCCAGGACTGTTACTCCAGACCAGACTAAACATTTACAACTCAGCATCACGATCATTTTGAGTAAACTGATTTTAAGGCTCCTCTTCTTGGGTTGAGAGGAAAACAAAACAAAAAAAACCCCAACAATTTATACAGGCAACCTTTTTTTTTGCTCTTTTAAATGCATTAAAGCATCTTAACCATTGCCAAGATCTTTTGTGAATATCTCGTATTTGATAAAAAAAGGGGAAAAATAGCAAGAATTTCTCCACTCTGTACTGGGTGCAGCCACGGGCAAGTAATAAACAACAGCATTTATTTGCAATAATCCTGGGTTTGTGCCACTAACCACCAAAAAACCCCCAAAGAACACAAAAAACCCACCTCAAAATGCTATCTGAGGTATCTATTTTGTGTACTTAAAGCAAGTACCTTGCACCTGGTAAGTTTGTGAGGAGAAATGAGAGCAAATGATTTCTGGAGGCTGGTGATTTACAGGTGAGCAGTGCCAGGGAATGGAAACAAGAAATGTTTTGAGGACTTTGAGGCAGAGAAAGCAAAGGGTAAGAAGAGGAGAGCAGAATGTGTCCTCCCTGGGAATAAAGAGAATTTCAGCCAAAGTGGCCTCGTGTGAGCCACCAGGAAAAGACCTTGGCAGAGCAAAGCAACAGGACCTCAAGGCACATAGATTTTTGGCCACCACCCCATCACTGATTCCCTCCACAGCCTGGAGCAAGTCACTCCAGAGGAGCTGAGCAGCACAAGTTCAAATGACACCTTGGCAGCGAGCCCATAAATCCTGCTACAGGCTCCCACTGGCTCATTTCTCCTGCTTCTTGTGGAAAGTTTTCAGTCCACACCACAGGGAGATTTAATGTTCAAGTTATTGCCCCCATCCCTGACCTGCTCCCTGCCACCGAGTCACCCCAGCTGTCAGTGCCTTGGGAAGACCAGATGGGTGGCACCAGAAGGAGCAGGAGCAAACCCAGAGCTCATTTAAGTCTCCCTTGCACCGCCCTGCAAAAGCTCAGGAGAGAAGGTGTGATGATCAAAAGACAGGTGGTAACAGTTTCAAACTGAAAGATTGTCAATTTAGATTAAACAGAAGGATTTTGTACAGCGAGGGTGGTAAAACACAGGCACGTGTTGCCCGGAGAAGTGGTGGATGCCCCATCCCTGGAATCACTCCAGGGCAGGGTGGACAGGGCTGAGCAACCTGATCTTGTTGGAGATGTCCCTGCTCTTTGCAGGAGGGTTGGACTAGATGACCTTAAAAGGTCATTTTCAACCCAAACTATTCTATGATTCCATGCTTAACTTTTACTCAGAAGAAGGTCGGGCGAGCCAGATCTACAGAGGTCAGACTGCAGGAACCTAAACAAAACTCCTCCTAAAAACAGGCAGGTTATGGTTTAAAAAAAAAATGTGGGAGATGGCAGAACAAAGGGAACAGTGGAGAGAAGAGGCAAATAAAATATTTTTCAATGCTGAACCATACACCACTTGTTTTACACTCCACTGTCTGGGGCTGCTGCTGAGTAACCCTGGCTGGATTAAATAGCAGAGCTCCTGAAAGTGCAGCAAGTTGGCCTCTGGATGTCTGTGATGTACAGAATAGCAAGTAAAATATAAAAAAAAAAAAGAAGAGTGAGGAAACCTTCCTTTGAATAGATCTTTCCCATTTAATGTAACTGATAATCTTCCTGTAGCACCCATGGAAGAACAGTTCCATCCCAACAAATCACTGGGACAAGGGATTGTTCCTGCCACACAGACTGGCATCAGTTCCAGTTTAGGGTTAAAAGTAAAACATCTGTTGATGCTTTTCCTGCTTGTTTTACACATGGCATCAAGATTTAGGATGCTTAATGTTTATTCCAGCTCTAATTTTCTTCACAAATTCTCCATCTCTGTGGCAAATTAAAGGAGCAGATGCAGCCCTGGGAAAGTTTCCAGACTAATTTTGAGGAAAGTGAGGCATCCAATGCTTGCAGAGCTGAGCTGGGCTTTCTGATCAATGGTAATACCACACACAGGATCAAAGAAGAGCCTGGTGGAAATAACTGGTGTGTGGAGTTGTATTGCATGGGTAGGATGCAGATGGTTTCTGTACCTCCCCATGGGCTCCTACTGAAGAGACAAACTGCTGATCCCCATCTTTGATTATCCCTTCAGATCATCTGTATTGCCTTATCCTTTGATGCAGCTGAATGCTCTGGTTTGCTATATGGGTAACTCATGAAAGCCCTTCCAAAAATAAATATACATGTAAGTCTGCTATGCATAATATTATTAAACTACTATTTTATCACCCAAAGTCTTTCCTGCAAAGACACAACATTTATTTCAGATTTATGGCATTCAAATAACAAATGCCAATAATTCCTTTCTGTTTCCGTGGGCATTACCAAAAAAAAAAAATCAGCTCTTTTTTTTTTTTGCTCCTAGTGCAGGTCCAAACTAAATGTTGCAGAGCATTTCATACACTGGGTTATTAATCTATGCAGCTTATTGTATGTGAACTCCCACTAATTTTCATGAGGTAATGAGCATAAAAAATGCATTTGAGAAAATTCAATTACAAAATTAAACTGACCATGGTGCATCTGACTAAGTAAATTCAATGCTTTATGAGTAGGCAAACAAAGAGTTTTAGGGATGGGGTTTAATCTCAGAGGGGCTTTGGGAAAGCTGATGGAGATGGCACAATTTTTTCTGCATAATCATGGTTTTTAGAGCAAAGCTAAGTTGAACGGGGTGCATCAGGCAAAAAACTGCAAGCAGATGCTTTAAATGCTACTAAATACCTATTTAACTAACACAAACAAGCATAGGAAGCCAAACAAACTGTTACTTCTAATACCTACAGTCATATCTTACTTCAGTGGCCAATTGCCCTTTCCACAACATGAATCCTTGTCATTTATTGGAAAAAGCCATTTCCTGAGAAGACTGCTTTGTTTTTAATCATATGGGAGAAGCCTGTGGGGAAATTGTAATATAAGTTGCAATTCACTCATTTTCTTTCAGCTCTAGAATTTATTCTGGTGCAAGATTGGCCAAGACAGCTTTCATTTCATCCTTATAAACTTTATATTTTCTTTAGTGTGGAGTAAAGAGACATTTTTTATAGCTCTTGTGCAAGGTATTATTCCTGTGTTAAAATCAAAATTGCAAACACAAAGAGAATGGTTTCATTTATAATAAAGGAAACATTAAAAAAAAATTCTATGAATTATTGTGTCTGAAATGTGTGCTTGTTCTCTCAGAAGCACAGTTCATTATACAGCACGAAGCAGTAATACTGAATTACATAGTTTGAGCCTTCAGCAGAGCCCTAAAGGCCAGATCTTGCAGCTCTACTGTGTGGCTGCTGAATTAAAAAAATAAAGAGGCAAAAAGAGAAAGGAAAAAAAAAAAACCAAACCAAACAAAATCCAAACCAGCTGCCAACTGATAAATTCAATGTGCAGAAGTGAGAGCTCTCATACCTACTGAGGAGAACCTTGCTGGTCATGGTAGTGGAGGGATAGATTTCAATGTAAAAAGTGATTTCAACGTAAAAAGTGATTTCAATATAACCAGATTTCCCCATTACAAAAAAAAAAAAAAAAAGCCCCTTAAGGAGTTATTTTTCTCTATCAAACTCAAAGAATTTTTCAATTCTTACTTTCCTCTTGCACCCACTTTTTCATTTGGCATCTGAAGTGACCTATCTCTATAGCCCTGGAAGGCAGGGAGTGTAAAGGGGGATGGATGAGGAGGACACAGCATAGCCAAGAAACCCCATCACTGTTGTCAGGGTCAAAAACTGATGCCAAGGGGTTAAAAAATTTAACCAGTAACAAATCATTCTCTGTCTCATCAGCTCTAAACAATTCCTAAAACATCCTGAATTTCCTAAAATCTTAACATCCCTAAAACAATTCCTAAAACCTGACCCGCTGCCATTGCCACACTGCACTGCAGGACTGGGGATGGCCAAGGAATGGGAGTGTTAAATTACAGTAAAATTACAGCACCCTCATGGAGCTCACTTTATGCATAATTTGGAAGAAAAACTTAATGAAGGGCTTTCCATCAGCACAGAAGACCAGGAGGTACTTTCAGAAGTGCACTTCATTTCTGAGGTTGTGTTCTGAGCCCCAACCACAGTTTCAGCTCAGTATTGCCCATGCATTTTTTTTTTCTTTTGAAGAATCAGATATTTTACAAGATTAGCACTAAGCAATTATACTTATCTTCATCTTAATGGCATTACTAATGAGATTGAGGCTATTTGTCAATCATTAGTGAACCAGAACTCCAGTGTGTGTTCCCCCAGGGGGATCCTGGCTCTGGGGACGGGATCGCACGTTCCCTTCCTACCTTCTCCCTTGCTGCTCCAAGGAGCCTCTGCTTTTCCCAGAGCTCAGCCATCTGCTCCCCCACTGCTCCAGCAGCAGTGGAAAATTCCCTTTTGTCTGATAGGTGAGCTGCATGCTAAATCTGCATGACAGGATCAGGAAACCTCTTAAACCAAATTAGCAAGACAGCAAAGCAGAGCGCAGGGGTTATAAATTGCATTAGCCATCCTAAGTGTCCCTCTGGCCTCAACTCCTGCTCTTTGCTTTCAGTCTTACAAAAGAATAGTTATGGTATTAGTTTCCCAAGACTTTTTCTGTTCCTTTTAGGAGGAGAAATTCAGGAGCAGTGGAATTGCCAGCAGTGGTGTCTCCAACCAGGTTTGACGGTGTGACCTGATCCAAATTGCACCCTCAGCATTGAAATGATTTGCAGAAATAAATCCAAGCAAAGTTACCAGCCCTGTGGAGCAATTTCCTCCAGAAAACATGCACCCACCTGCCAGGGGACAGATACCAAGTCCTTTGCAAACCCAGGAGAATGAAAACACGAGCAGACTGATCAGTTGTAGCTCTTTCAAACACGTGTGTGATTTTGTTTCTATTTGCTCCAGGGCCTCCTCCTTCCCTGCCTTCTTCTAATTACTTTTCATACTTAATTTGCTGGACACAAACATCCTTCCCAACATATTTTAGCTACAGAAAAACTCACCACAGATCCAGTGGTGTACCCAATACAGTGTGATGACAGCAAGACAAGAACTTCATTTACAGTCACTGCTCAACACCCAACCATCAGCACAACAGGACAGTGCAACACCCAAGGAAATCCTTCATGAAAATTAATTGGAAGCTGGCAATTTTGTCTTTTACTGCCATCCTGAACACAAAATAGGATGAGTTTTTGAGACTCTTCCTACGCCGGGGCTGCAGAGGGACTCGTGGATCTGCTCCTCCCTGACAAACTCCAGCATTATTGGAACAAAAACAGTGCTGAAAAGACACTTCTTGTCACTTGAGATTAACTTGTACTTTCTCAGCAGGTCTATAAAGGCATCAAGGACACTTTGTTCACGGAAAAAAATAATCCCAAACTGCATCTATCAGTGTATTTGAAATTATTTTTCTGTTTTTTCAGCCAGAAATCCTATTTACAACTATGCTCTGAAAGGGTTTTGTCAGGATTCTCCCCAATGTTCTCCCAGGCATGAAGTCTGAATTCTTAATAACTCAAAGAGAAGGTTCTTGGAAATCTGAGGAACACAAAAATGGTGTTACATGGAAGATATTCTCCATGATAAATTGGGGTTGGAAAATACCCACCTCCTAATTTGCTCTCCAAATGTTCATGCTGTACAGCTCTGAATAGTGGGGGGACTAATCAGCAAGAGGAACAAGTAGATGGATTTTTCTTTCTTAAGGATCAAACTGTTCCTTCTCCAAAAGGCATCCAACCATTTCTGCCCCCAGTGCAGAGCTGTGCAGAGCTTGGGTGCAAACTTTGTAGGTAGAGATTGTTTAGAAGGATTTTGAAATAATTTTAAAGAAACACTTATTTTACATTGAATATGAGATGGAAGAGGGAATAAGAGGGAGTTTAAAAAGACAACAGCAGCAGTGATTCATAACTGCCAAGAGATTTGATTATTCAAAGTCAGACCAGAAGGTCTTTGGGGAGAGAAATCTAAAATTGCAAAAGGCAAAAAAGGTAACTGGAGATGGGAAGGCCAGTTCTTGGATATACACTGAGGATATTTACTAATCTTGGAGCTCAATAAGTGCCCAAATTACCAACAATTGGGGTTTGAGACAGGTAACCTGCCCTTGGAGTGATAATTAGATGATGTCCAGCCTGGTGAGAGGGGCAGCTCTAGTGTGGCTCAGGAAGGAGTCAGAGATGCACTGCCAGCTCCCACCCCAGGACAGACTCTAAACCAGCCTCTCCTAAATGCACAAAGGACACTGCTCAGCACTTTGCCCACAAGAAACATTTGTTGGTAGTTCAACATCCCTATATCCACAATTCAGCTGAGCCTGATTACTGGGGCAGTGAATTAGTCTCCTTATGGATTTGCCTCCCCCCTGCCAAAACTGCTTTGGAATTTAATGTTTAAAACAAGATTTCTCTTTTCAGAAACACACACCCACCCACTCAGCACACACTGAGTTTGCCAACAATTAACCAGCCAGTCTGTCTGTAAAATAATTAAATGTTTTAAAGAAACGAAAGTTCTATTTAAATGAAAAAAAAATTCTATTTAAATGAAAAAAAAAATCTGTTTAAATGAAAAAAACCTACAGACTAAACAGCATGATTTTTCTGCCATGTATCATTTTTTGAAGGCAACGTGATTTATGTCTTGTGTTACCAGTTATGTGAAAGTTGTGGTTAAGACTCAACAGAAAAGACCTTGATCTCACTGTCACTGACATTTCTCAGAAAGTAATATTCTTTTCAAAAGTGCTCAGAAAGGTTAGTCAACCTCGTGCTTCTGTTGCCAGCAATCTGAAACACGAGACCTTTCAAATATGGACCTGTGGCTTTTTTATTCTGTCCACTCCCTTTGGTGGAAATGTGCCAGATATTTAACTGGGAGAACTTAATCAAACTGGATTCCATCTCCCTCATCAGCCACCACACAAACTGACTCGAGACACTTCCCTAAATACATTTGGCATTATAGGTTTCATCTGCAACACCCTGTAGAGAAAGCAGCTTATGGATCCACACCAGATTCCAGAGGTGTCACCACACAGGGTGGTGTTTGCAGAATACATTTTACTGTAAACTTGTTACCATGGCTGCTCTCTTCAGGATTGTTCTTGCATTTACTTTCTTCAACTTCTTTTTTTCTTTTTGACATTTGCACTTCTTGAAACTACGCCCGAATAAATCTTCATGCCCTTTCCAGTTGCTAGGACTGATCACCTTCCTGAAAAACTGCAGAAGAGAGCTTGAAAGTATATAAAAAAAAATCTTCCAAACTGGACATTTGGAGAATACCAAAGGTGGTCTGAAAAAAAAGCAGCAAACCAAAAAAAACCCACAGTTGAGCATGTTTGCAGTTGCTGTAGATATCGCTGGGATGAAGGGCTTGGTCCCTCAAGGTGCTACTTGGCTATAAATCAATATTTCATGGGCTCAGCAGATAAACAGTCCCAGAGTTCAACCCCCCTTGCCCCCATACAGGAACTGGGGTGGGTTGGAATGAGGTTACAAGGCCATCATGTGTTTCAGCACTATCAGCTGAAATTATCAGTAAGAAAAGCATGAAGCAGTGATCGTACTTTTTTAGCAGTTCTCGTGTTTGGGATGGCAAAAAAAGGTCATCTTAAACTTTCCAGCACACAAAGTGCATCATTGTACAGCTCAGAATTGCTTCAATTCAAATTAATTTCCACGTTTACTTCAATTTCTGAATTACTGACAACTTGTATTCGAAGAATTTGCTGCTTCTCCAGCAGTACGTGTGTACAAGTCTGCAAGACAGATGATGCCTAAAACACTGCCAAGCAGGATTTCTCCTAGTACAGCAGATTTTTATTTTTGTGAACTCAAATGTACTGCTCTAAGAGAAGAACAAACCCAGCTCCAAAATGCAGGATAACATCACATCATCAATTAATGATCTGTAATATCATACCATGAATGCTTCATTTCTCTTCTTTCTCTCTCCATATGATGTTTATCTGGTTAAAAAGAAAAATGAAACAAGAAAACGATGCAAACTGAGGGGAGAGCTGTATATTTTGACAAACTGTTATGACCTTTCCCATTGCAATTTACATACAAATGTTTCCAAGACTTTTTTATTCAATTGAGAAAATTAATTTACATTTTGCCAGGAAATATAACCTTTCTGGAAAACGTGACCCCAAAGGAAAAAAAAAAAAAACAACAAAAGAAAACAACAAACCACTATTAAAATTATACAATCAAAATTACATTTGGAATTAAATTTTCAGTTCTGTACTTTACCCTTCTCCAAAGTCAGGTGTTGTATGCCATGAACACAGGCAACATAAGCAACAAGAAAAAAGGTGTAAATTCAATGTACAGCAAAGTTTTCCAGTAAGCACCTGAGTTGTGAAGCCAATCCACACATCCTGTGAACAGGAAAATATTACACAAACCTGTCCTCAAAGTGAAATGACTGGAAATAGTGAGGCAAAGGCTGTCCAGCCCCAGTTTGATCTATCCAGATCCAGAAAACTTTTATGTTTTAGGTAAGTCAGACAGCATCCAAAGGAAACTGTTTGGGTTTCCTTTCAACCCATATTTCTGTTACATTTAAGCCATTTAAATCTTTTAAACTTGGACTGGATGTGAAAGCTTTTCTGTCACTGCTACGAACCATTCCCTGTGACACCCCAAGCTAGCAGAGCTGGATGTTCAGGTGTGGTGTGAAATCAATGCAAAGGGAGAATTCCAGCTCGGGCCACACTGCTCGGGGGGGGGTTAAAGGCCTCAGCAAAGCAAATGTGGGAGCTCCACAGGGATCCCACTGCAGGGGCTGATCCAGGATTCCTGCTTGGAGAGTCAACCAGGCCAACAGGTTATCCTGGGCCAGCAGAGCTGTGTAATTCACTCTGTGTGTGTGTGGCTTCCTCCAAACCCACCCAGGGTTCTCCTTTCCCCACCCAACTCTTTCCCAAACGCTGCTGGAATCACAAAGCCTTTGCTCCACACGAGTGCCGGCTTCCCGGTATTCCCACCAAAACACCCTCCAGTTTTAAAGCATTTCCCCACAGATCCTAGTGCCTGGAAACAGAATATTTTTATTTTCTGTGAAAGAAAAAGGATTTTATAGTCTGATGGGTTCACAGCTGTTGTAACCCAGAGCAATCCCACTGAAGCCAGGGGAGATCCACGACCTCATGTCACCCCCACTGCTGCCGAGGCACCCAGGGGATCCTCCACCCAGCACTGCCCTGCTTCTAACTAACTGCTGCCCCACAGCTCAGGTATTCCCTGGGGAGTTTTGCTTTCTAAACCACAATGTTCCTGTATAAATCCCTCCATCCTCATACCTGAAGAGATCAAAAATTCCTCAACCAGGTGCAAAATACGCTGCTCTGTCCAACGTCTGTGCAGGTTCCGTCCTGCCAAGCACATGGGAAGGAGAGAGCTCCAGTGGAGAAATGAACAACTTCCATATTGATTTGATGAGTCTCACAATCCTTCTCAAATAGATTGCTCATCACTTTGGTTTTCCTTGAACATCCAGATCCTTTGAAACCTCCGCAGTCTACATTTATTTGTGTCCTAATTACTTTCTCGAGTTCTGAGAGAGAAACCTACAGTTTGATGCTCAGCTCTCGCAGATTCTCAAGAGCTTTGGGAAATTAGGAGTGCCTTGATTTCCTCTGTCTTTGCTGCCAATAGGAGACAAAATCCTGAACGGGTTTAAGTAGCCAGAACTGCTTGATTTGTGCAGAGCACACCCCACTAACGTGCCCATCTCCCAGGCAGTGCAGTGAAACTTGGTTTCCATCCCTGAATGTTGCTTTAGGAGCACGAGGTGGAAGCTCCTTTGATCAAAAATGTAGTCAGAGCAGGATTTTCAAAATATTCAACTCCCACTGAAATCCAAACCCTACCCACTTGCTTCAAAGAAAACAGATTTAGGCCAGAACTGAACACTTTTGAAAATCCAAACCTGAAGCAGAATAACTTTGTGTGGTCACCACTTGCTAAAGGAAAAAAAATCAAGCCTGACCAAATGCAGAATGACAGGAATTTATCTAAAACCACACTTGAACCTTTGCTGAGCTTTGAACAGTTTGTTTGCAATTAATTTGTGATTTTTCCTTACCTCCCAAACGATGAGTTCTGGGAGCAGCTGGGAGCTGGACTGCCACAAGTGTTGTTTCCATGGCATTTCCAGTCTGACTGGAAGCCAAAAACATTAGAAAGCTCATGAGACAGCCTGTTTTCAAGAGTTCTCAAGCAAATTTTGGCTGATCCAGTATGTTTTGATGACTTCAGAAAAGCATCCAAACTGAGGCATATCTCATAGCCAAGCTGAGCCCAAATCCTAAAGAAGTTTGCCTGCAACAAGATGTGATTTGAGAAAGAAAGGGATGGGCAAATACTTTCTGTGGTTTATTAGAGACATTTAAAGGCAGAGAGAGATAATAATAAAAAAAAGAGATCCTGAAATATAAGATTGACCCACTGTTTTCCAATTCAAGTGTTCAAATCTTACTAAAATCCAGCTCTCCTGCCACACAACAGCACTGATTTGGACAAAATGAATTTGGGTGGGGTTTGAAGATGGGGAACCCTGTGCTGGGATCTTTTCTCTGGGCAGGATATGTTTTTATATGCAAAAGAAGAACAGTTGCTGGTTTCCCTGTTTTACCCAAAGTTAGGCTGGGCTCCTAGTTCCTGACATGATGCCAACATGATTTGCAGTTACACAGGCTTTTCCATCCATGCACCAGTGAGAGCAAAGGCAAAAATGTACACTCAGGTTTGTATCTGGAATTCACATTTTCATTCCAGTGACAGAGCCTTTCCTTCAGCAAGCTGGATATTAGCTTGTTATCAGCTTTGCCTTGAGTGCCAAATTGAAAGCATACAAAAAATAATAGTTCATTCCTGCTGAACACTTGTAGCTGAGGTGCCAAGTTAAGAGAAATTTGTTATGGTGAGACTTTGCAGCTTGAGCAGTCAGGGGAGTAATGGATTTTCCTGGAGTTGGAATGATATTGAAGACCTGACCAGAGAGATGAGTTTATAGAAAACTTCCAGTTCCCCTGACTTGGGTCACTGTGAAGCCATGCACAGTTCTGTTCTGAGCAGTTTGGGTGCCCCAGCTGTCCCGTTGGCAGCCAGAGGCAAATGTGGAGACGTGCTTGTTTCCTGCCTCGCTTCATGCCATGGTTGGACACACACAGCACCTTGTGAGGACCAAGGGCCATCAGAAAGGCCAGAGGGTCACAGCTGGAGAGGAGCCACCAGCAGCTTTATCTCACTGCTCTCTCCCTGGTGCCTCCAGGGGCACGTGGAGAGCTGATGGGAACACAGAGCCTGCAGCCCCTCCTCACATCCCCCAAACACCTGAGCTCTCAATATCACATGTGCCCTGCTTTTCAGACCCCCAAGACTGTGTCCTTTCCTAAGGGGAGCTGGGTTCTTTCCGAACAGGGAGCACACAATGTCAAACACAGACCTTTCTGCACGCCCTTGGTGGGAGCAGAACTGCCTGCTACAGCTACTGCCTCCGTAAGCAGAGGGGAGAAGCTATAAACAAATAAAAAATTGAATGTATTAATTCACCCCACTCTCAATGGACTACTGAGTTCATCATTTGCTATAAGTCAGAGAGAAGATGAATGCCAAGTGTGATTCTAACTTCTCAGTTCACCTACAACAAACTATCTCCTGGCTCCAAATCTCAACCAGCCACCGTGCAAGCAAATACCTGCGCATGCCAGTATTTCTTGTTTGATCAGTATCAAGGCTGCTTCCACTTTTTATTTCCAAAGAAACCAAGAAAATGCATTTTTTTTAAAATTCACTGCAAAGAGTAGATTGAGTTATAAGATCAAACTGCCAATTGATTGCATTCTTCATGGTCACTGCAGCAAATTCAGGGAACCAGCTGAGTTAGTCACCCTTTTGGAAAGCAGACACACCACATTACCAGCTCTTTGGTTTTATTAGCTGCACCACTGATCCCAAAGAGACCTGAGCTCAGTTTGTTTCTCTTTCTGCTGCATATAATGCCTCTGGCTCCTGCTGGATGTGCTGCTTCGTTCTGCATTTGAATTTCTTGCTTTAAGTTCAGAAAAGCGGCCCTCATTCCTGAATGGACTTCAGAGCTCACGACACAGGCCAACCCTTGCACAAAAATATATTGATTTATAAGAGCTCACTTGCAGTTAGGAAGAACACTGACTTTGGAGCAATGTGTCCCTGCTAATGTCTCATCATCCAAGCAGTGACACGAATTCTGCTCAGTGGAATACGTGGTTACTCATCCCAAGGTGCAGCCGCAAATTTCCCCCAGCAGGACTCCTTTGTCAAAACATTCCTCTGCTGCAGAAGTCTCTTTGACATTTCAATCAAGTTCTCTCAGCTCACAACTCATTTTTGGCCCTCTGTGCTGGGCAGGTTTGCTCTGGAATGGCACAGGAGAACATTCCTTGCTGCTCCAGCAGCTCACACGCCCTCAATTCCTCAGCAACACACTCCACAGGAAGCAGTAGGATCAGTGCAGAACCAAAGGCAGCTTGGAATATACTCCAAGGAAACATTTGGCCTGAGCCTGCTTGGTTTTCTTCAAATATAAATTATACACATATAATATATCCAGTGCTTAGTAATCTGTGTGCAAGAACGACTGAGAAAACGTATTTTCCCAGCATGGAGTCTGGGAAATTCCTATTTAGTCTTTTTTTAGCTCCCTTCTGTTATTAAGTCCTAAACTGGATGAACTAACTATATCTCAGAATACCCTGAGTTGGAAGGGACCCACAATAATTTAATTTAAATATACAGTTAATGTTATGTCAAACCACTGAGTTCAGCTGCCACCATTTCCTGGATAAACCCCCAGAAAATCCTCTCTCAGATCCATCTAAAGTCTCCCTTTTCTTGTCCCTGCAGATCAAAGGTGTTTCTAGCACAGCTTTTAGACTTTTGAAAACTTCAGTCTGGTTGAAGCAGAGGAAGAAATGAGTTTGTAATTGCCACTTCTGTGCCTTGCTCTTACAAACAAGTTATTATCAAAAACTGAGACAAGTAGCATTGATTAAATTTAGTGCTGAAAACTTATGTTTTGCTTTCGATTTTTAGATAGAGAAGGAACTGTAACAGTTATTTTAACAAGGGAAAGAGAAAAGCCTTTAATCTCATGGATATGTGCAGTCCTGCAGCAGAATATGGCCAGGAACAGAGATCAATACCTGGAAAATGTATTCCAACAAGCTTCTTTTGCACAGGAGAGACTATTGGAAGTGACAGGGAGATGTTGTAATAGTTTATCTCAACAGAAAAATGCGGAGAACAGCAAAGAGGAAAGGATCTGTAATGTTCCCTGTCAAGGCAACTTGTATAATTATATTGTGTCTTTTTTTAGCACAAAGAACAATTGAGCCAAATACCACGAAGGCAAATACCCTGTTTTCAGGGGAAATAAAGTTGGCTTTAATTTTTTTAAGCTTGTTTTTTTTAAAAAATGTGTTGCCACACAAAGGATGAGAACCAAAGGCCATCAGACTCTGAGATTTTGTTGTAATCACTGGAGAAGTTTTTCTCCAAGAAGGAAGTCTAGCAACAGTAGCATGGATTTAGGTGGAGGAAATCCAAATGAAGACTGACCAGGAACAAGGGAATTGATGAAAATAGCTGATTGTTTTACAAGAAATGGCTCACCAAAAACATAATTTCTGAAAGCTCATCAAGCAAATTGCTTCAAGAACAGCAATGGATATTTCTCTATTTGAAGACATTAAGCATTTGTGGGCATAATAATTAAAAAATAACCATCCCAAATTAATCTAATTGTCAGGTCTTCTAGCAGAACAACTGCACGTGGATTTCCTAAGTAATGAAAGAAGAACAATATTTTGTTTTTTACCAGATGAATCTACAAGATGAGTGGTAAGGTCACTGTGAAAGTAAGAGTTCTTTAAATATATGAAGAACAGCACTTCATGTGAAGTCACAGTTTATGACCAAAGAATGAAAATCATGGAATATTAAGTCCCTTGGAGTCCTTCTCTCAGCATCTTGCCTTTCTTTGTTATTACTTCATCAATTGGGATTCTTAATGAACTGTTTTAACGTAGCTAAGCAAAGACAGACAGGTAATAAAGCAGATTAATTTGGTCATAAGGCTTTTTCGATTTTCAGCATTGATTATTCAGCACTGTCATTAGCAAACACTTTTTTTCCTCACGAAAAAGATCATGAAACTCCCTGGGTTAAACATAGTTTTGTTCCAGTTATTCAATTAATGGCTGCCCATATGCAAAGATCAGAACTTCAGACTAATCCACTTTACTGTAAGATTTTCCTCTTTTCATCCATCACTCTAGTAAAATAAAAATCCTCACACATCCCCTCTCTTCTAAGTAAAATAAATACACTTGAAACAGGCGAGTTAATGCAGTCAATTCAGCCTTCATTCACATTTGGTGATAAACAACATGAGACCAAACAAACATTGTACTTGAAACCATAAACATTGCCCTTCAATTCTCCTTTCACCCTTCAGAGACAGCCCAAGTCCTCCTGTAATCCACAAAAGCAAATATTTGCAGGTCAGATCCTCCATTACCTGAGAAAGCAAAATCTCTTTCTGTGCCTGTATTTGTCCCACAGAACAGCAGCTCCTCACCTGGTGACTCCCAGAGAACAGAGAGCAAGGACAGGGACAGGAGAGCTCCATGCCCAGCACCTGGAGGGCCTGGAGGATCAAAGCTCCCCCAGGGCTGTCTCACCAGGGCTGTCAGTCACTGCAGCTGATTCAGATTTGCGTTTTAAGATCATTTACTAAGAGCAGGTTTTACAGCTCAAACACCTCTACTTAAAATCTGAAGATACAAGAGCCTGCCCCAAAGTCTGGGGATCTTTTGGTAGGTTCTTGATGAGAAACAGTGCAAAACTCAGCACCTTTGTTAAAATGTAATTAACCCAATTTGCGTACCAAAAATGGATACTGGAAGCCTTCAATTTGCAATTCCCCCGAAGAAATTATCCGTTTCTGATTGTGAAAGTCTATTTCTGAGAGAATAATTCTTTTCCTTCTGTAGAACTCAAGCATTAACAGCTCTGGAGCATATTTTTTATACAGTGTGTATATAAAGTTTATCTATGTAAATTATATATTTATTTACATGAGCAGAGATTTAGTAAAGTGAGATTGAGAAAACAAATAAAAGATGGAGAAAATAAGCAACTGGTACAAAGCCTTCAAGGAGCCTTCATTTCCTTTTGATTTTCCGTGGGTGCAATAACTGCATCCTCTGCCTGTGTTTTCCTCTGCTTTTCACTCCCACTGTATCACATTCTGCACAATGATGGGAGAGGTTTTGTCTTGGCTGTGCTTCAAGACAGCTGACAGTGTGGAAAGTAAGGCCCAAAATGAAATGGTTTTGACTACTGGGACATGAGATCATTTCAAAAGAAAGAAATAGGATTTTTTTATTATTATTATTTCTCTCCTCTGTTCATTGCTTGTTCTCCACTGGCGACCTCGGGATGAGGCTTCTGAAAGGAAAACCCTTAGGTCCTGTGATGATCCATTTTTCCACTCTTTCCCTTGTTTGTCACAGCCCTGAATGTTTGTCACTGTTATCTTTCTTTTGTCTGAGATCTAGGATGGTCTTCAGTAAGACAGATAATCTGTTTTCAGGGCTGTGACATGCATCTTTTTATGAATAATGAGTATCCCAGACAGACTGATTAATAGTCATTTTCTCTGTGGCAGGGGGATAGAAAGGGGGACACTGTGTGGAATATTTATTAATGAGGTACAGTCAGCACCACACAGTGGATAAGGACTGGGGGGGAAAGAAAAAGAATGACATAAAGGGAAAACTGTGCCCAAAAGCTCCAGAGAGAATGGGAAGTAGGTGGCCAAGCAGAACAGCACAAAAGGAGGAAGAACAGGAATGAAAGGCAGTGAGAAGTGAGCAAGAGTCACATAAACTTAATTCACGAGCACAAAGGACCCCTGTTTGATCCTCTAATGCAGGTAAATAATAGAGGTGATCAGTGGAGATTGTACCATCTATTTTATCCTGAGCTGAATCGATGAGCACACAGTGTCCCTGTGCCAGCAGAGCCTGAGCCTCATTCAGTCCCTTAAATCTGCCACTCAGACACTAAATCACAGTTCTCAGATTAAAGATCTGCCAAAGGGAGCACCTGCTGGGATTTCCCTGTTATTGGGATCAGCATCTAAGAGTCCCTGCCAGAATGTCCCAGGTTGAATTACCTGTCTCAGACAGGCCATACAATAAACTAGAGCTGGAAAGCAAATTTTCGTAGCTCACCAGAGTAACCTTTTCTATAAATTCAGCCATTCCTGAAAAACACCACGCCAGAAGTTTTCAAGATTCAAAATAACCCCCAAGACAGACATGTTTGCATCACACTGACACTGTTTTTTTCGTGTTTAAGAACCAGAGCACGTCACCTCTAGTGACAAACACTTGTCACGGACATGTTTCAGTCATTCATTAATAGCTTCTGAAATTCTCTGTAAAGCAAAGGAAAAGCCCTAGAAAATAAAAAGGAAAATTACCCTGCATATGCTAAAGCAACTTTGAGAGTAATTCTAACACAGGGAGCAAGGAAAGAATTAAAACACATCTATCCATCCACACGTGACACCCTATTGCCTGTAGATGTATAGTGGTCCCTCAGAAAAACAAACAAATTGATACATAATTTCAGTAAATAAAGTCTGTTTTTATTTTTCCCACAAGTATTTATTTCCTCTCTGTTGGTTTTCAGAAGTGGCAGAAATAACCTCGGTATTTTTTTTGGTTTTCACACGAGGAGTTACTCTGTTTGTGCACATCCACGGCCAACATTGCTCAGCACTGACCTTTCTCACCAAGTGGTATTTTCACCCTCTAAAGGGGCTGCAAATTAATCTGAAATAGTGTTATGTAATACCTCATTTTTAACAATTTTCTTTTTTTCTTTCCTATGGAAAATAATAACTTAGCTGTGGACCAGTAGAATCCCCTGTGAACGCCCACTGTGTCAAGCAGAGGCTCAGAACCAGTGTGAGACCTTCAGTTCCTATTCCCAGTCACAGGGAATTTTTAAAAGTCCCTTCCCTTTCCTTATCTCTTAGGAAAACAATGGCTTTTTTTTTCCCCCGTTACTCCACTTAGTCATAAAAAAATGAGTCTAATTGCAATCCTGTTTTATTGTGTTCTTCTCAAAAAAACTAATTTTTCCTCATTGAAGGTACAGTTGCCTGATGGCTATGAAAGGAACCTGCTCCTGATATTTCTGTCCCCTTTGGACCATTCCTTTCCTCCTCTGGGCTTTTTATACCTTTCATTTCACCATATATGTAAAGTGAAACTTGATAAAATTCAGTTGTTTAAAGAGCAAAAAGCTGGAAATATCATTGATTTAGGGGATTTTATTTTAGTTTATGTGTGAGCACAGATTTCTGTCTCTGAGAAAGGAGTGTGTGGATTGATAGGATGGAATGTCCTTTTGAAGAACAGAGCCTTCTCAGAAATATGGGGTGTTTATTGTTTGTATTTCATGTGTACATCAAATATATCATGAAGTAACTCCGTTCTAGTCTTTTCACCATTTCTTATATTTCCACTCATTTCAAATTTATATTTTTGATCTGTAAAATGTAAAAGCTCCTGAAAATTGCTTGAAAAGGGACCATATTACAAATAAAAAACCAGCACAAAACAAGATGAGCTGTATTTCTTTTTAATAGCTCATCATCAGTTCTCTCAGGAGAATACTTGTGTCTCTAGAAAGAAAACCACTTTAGCTGAAATAATTCCTCAGGTTTTTAATTAGTCCATTCCTCTTCAGGAGTCATCTTTTAACAGCTAATTCCTTCACCTGCCCCTCTTTCTTAATTCTTGAAAACAATCCTCTCAGCAGCTCCAGCAGCGACGGGCTTTGCACGGTGACGTTTAAAGACATGTCAGAAAAGAAACAATAAAACTGACCAGCTTTATTTAATTTAATTCAACCAGAAAAGAATAGACATAATATTTCCTGGCAACACAGAATCACAGAAGGGTTGGGGTTGGAAGGGACCTTGAAGATCAGCTGGTTCCAAGGGGCACTTTCCACCCATCCTTTGAAGTTGTCACCCAGCAAACCTGAGCAAGTGAAGTTAGAACAATATTAATATTTTGTCTTCTGTAATGATTCCAGTTCAATACTGAAGATCTCATGCCCACTCTTCCCAGTGTGCCTTCAAATCTACAAGCAAAACAGTTCAAAGCTTCAACCACTTCTCTACACCCAAATATACACAGAGTGTTCAAGTAAACACACACACTGAAAATATGGGAACTCTGGGTAGCAGGAAAAAGAAATTACTTGGAGGAAAATGCATGTTCCTCTTTTAAACTGCTATACAGGCTGTTTCATTGAAAGACCTAAAATTGGAAGTGGACTGATTTCTTATTTCTGCACGATATGTTGCCTGGCCTACTGCTGCTCAGTGATTATTTTCATGTGAACTTCAGGAGTCTCTGCTCTATTTAAAAATACATATTTTATTTTCTCCTTCACACAGGAGTTTGAGGTTTTTTTGTCTCAGCAGTAATTCCATTTGTCTCACTGCTGCCAACATCACTGAACTCAAACAAGGCTGTTTACCCTTCTGCAATTTGAGTCACAGGAATAATAAACCCAGACACCAAAGGGGCTGTGGGCACTGCCAGTCGAGGTGTTGGGGATGATCACTCAGGTTGGAAGACAAAAATTAGAAACCCCCCAAACTTGTACTGCAGAGACACAAGTGTGAGCAGCTTCATCTCCCCATTAAGATTTTGGTGTTACTGCAATTCCTAATTTCTCAGATTCGTTCTTTATACTTATATTTATAATTTTTAATTTTTGTATTTTTTTACAAGGGCAGTGATAGAACAAGGTTTCAAACTGAAAGAGTGTAGATTAGATTGGATGGTAGGAGGAAATCCTTCCCTGGGAGGGAGGGGAGGCCCTGGCACAGGTTGCCCAGAGAAGCTGTGGCTGCCCCATCCCTGGAAGTGTCCAAGGCCAGGTTGGACGGGGCTTGGAGCAACCTGGGAGAGTGGAAGGTGTCCCTGCCATAGAACTGGATGGTTTTTAAGGTTCCTTCTAACCCAAACCATTCTGTAATTCTATAATTTTCCCTCTGAGGAATGAGTACAATCAAAGAAAACTCCTTATACCCCAGATATGCTGGAAGAGCACTGAGGGGTTTCAAATCCAGCCCACGTGACCTTTGCTGCAGGACCAGGACAACTTCATTGACTTCCCCTATTTTCAGCTCCAGCACCGAATTGTACATCAGAAAATCTGGATCATCAGCCTGATTTGATGGTATGGAAGGACTCTCAAGCATTGTGAGGCAGAGTGATTCATCACAGGGACTGATTCCCAGGGCTCTGCTGGGTGAGAGGCTTGGTTGGGTAAGTGCCAGACGAGTGCAGGGAGTAAAAAATAGTAGAAATGCTCGGCAAGCAGCCTTTTCTTTTTTATGCCACCAATAAACACAATAAATATTTATGTAAAAATAATGTCCTTACAGCTTCTGAAAAATGAGAAAAGCACAATGTTGGGTAACAGCTGACTGCTTCAAACCCAGCACAGCTGAGCAAGCAGACTTGATGAAATGGAGGAAAACTGTAAAGATTGGTCTCGAAGTCACACACACAAAAAAAAGAAAAGAGAAGGTCTACGGAGGAGAATTTTATATTTCTGAGAAAGTAGGTTTGCTATTGACAGAGTAGAAGGAGAAATAACTTCTTTAAACATCTCTTTCCTGCAAGAGGTCACACCAAACCAAGGGCCTGCTGAAATGTGGATGTGAGGGGTGAGTGGAAGGTGCAGTGTCACTGTTAAAGTTGGGACGGGCAGAGCGACATAGAATCTTCTTCCAAAACAGGAACAGGATTACAAGAACAGGATTACAGGATTGTAATCACTTTATTGGAACAGGTTGCAAACATTTATACTTTTCACGTATCACACATGTCAATTTTCTATTGGTGTCTTCATACAAACATATATCAGGCTATACACATGTCATCCTACTATTGGTACACATAGATCAGGTCACACTTGTCAGCTTAATTATTGGTATTTTTATGTACACACACATCAGGCCATATTCATGTATAAATGTATCAATAAATCAATGTATCAAATGTATAAATAAATCAGGATTGGCTGAAATATAGCAAACACAGTTTCTGTTGAGTCATCCTGACTTGCAGAAAGCACAGGAGCTCCATTTCTGTCTTCCATCTTCTTCCTGTCTGAAAGTTGTCCACATTCCTCTGCATGTTGTGTTCTGCTCCTTTCAGGGGCATACTGTAATCTGGTTTATGTGCACTGCTTCACTGAGAAATGCCAGGCTGCTGACAGGCTTGCTGTCAACCCTGACAGTGCAGAGTCTCCAGTTGCCTGGTTCTGCCTGTAAATGCTGAGGGAATTTGGTCTTGGCCACGGGATCCTTTTGAGACTCATGTTTGCCAGGAGCTGTCACTGGATCGGGATGAGGGCTGGAGACAGGACAGGGTGCAGGGGGTGAGGCTGAGGTGGGGGGATGAGGGTGAGAAGGGGGGATCTGCCCGGATCTTCAGGGCTGGCTGGAACAGCAGAAATCCCCTCACAGTGTGAAACCAGGGAATTTGAAACTTTTCTGCAGTCTCTGTGCTCCCAAGGACGTGGCAGCACTGGGAACTCCAACCCAGCACCACATACCACAGAAGCATCCCCTGCTCGTGAGGACCAGCAGCTCCCCCTGTACAGCACAAACCTCCCTCTGAATTTGGGCACGTCAGAGGAGGGAGATTTGTATCCATGGAAAAAAAAAGAAAAAAAGTTATATAAGAGAAAAAAAAGTAGCAAAATACTGAAAGGGGAAAAACACTTGGCTAATTTTAGATAGAAAGAGAAGTCAGGCATTAATTTTCATCCAACTGGGATATTTCCAGTCCTGCAGGTTCATTTTTAATGTCGTGGAGAAATGAAATTATTTGTTTGTCTGAGCCTTTATTCTTGTTTACCTGAGACTTCCTGAATATTTATTCTTAATAATAATCTATGAATGAAATTTTTAACATGAGGATTTGAAAATCATGGTTACAGGCACCAAGCCTAGAGATTACTGCACTATTTTAATACATCACAACTAAGGAATAAACACTACTTAGTATTTAAGCATAAATACTGCGCTGATGTACTTTATACTGCATTACAAGTTAGACAAATGTATTGCCGTGGTGAATTTGGGTCAAGAGAATGAATTAGAATCCCTTTTCTACACCTTCCACCTTCTTTGGTAATAATTTGACAGTTTTGTTACTAAAGTCATAAATCTGGTTGAGTTCATCAGGAAGGCAATGTGAGAAAAGCAAAGTGAACTGCACTCTCAGCTTTGGACCATTTCTAATTTAGGAGCAAGGATTACTGCCCTGCCCAGAAACAGGACTGGGTTTATTACTTGTAGGTGCCTCAGGGTAAATGCCACATTTCCCCCCTTGTCAGAGCAGCCCAGGATCGCAGCCCAGGTGCAACCCCAATGGAGAAAATCCTTGAAAACTCTGTAAACTAGACAAATTTGGGCTATACTTCAGTTTTTTGCCTTTGCCTCTGTACACAGAAACAAAACATGGCTTGGATGGAGGTTGTTTACATCTTATTCTAGTACTTTTACCACGGCACAGGCACGTGTTTGCAGCCTGCTGGTTCTAACAGAGCAGGAAAACAGTGACCCTACAGGTTCCCTGGGTCAGCTGGGGACAGTGTGGGCTTTGTGCTCTCCATGTGCCACTGAGCTTCCCTACATTAGCAGGACTGGAAGGACACAACACGACTAAAGCCCAGAACTCAACCTCCTGCCTTGCTTCAAGAAGTAAGGAAAGGGAAGGCAGCATTAAAGACTCTAAACCTGCCAGAAACTCAGTGGGGAAAAACCTTTCTGATGATTTCCCATGAGGCACAGAAAGGTTAATGCAATTATTCACTTAGATGCTTTTATTGCAGCTTCTCCTCCTCCTCCTGGCTCTCCACCAAACCTCCCCCTACCCCAGAGAAAAACAACCACCAAACCTACAAAAAAAATCCTTCACATCACACCCCCTTTTTAGAGGAGTTATTTAATTATAAGGGACAGAGTCAGGCGGCCTAAATTAGACAACAGAATCCTTAAGCACATGCTTAATTAAAACATTAAGTATTGGGAGTTAAATATATCTTTAAGTGCCTTGTAGAATTTAGGCCATAAAGCAGAATGACACTTTCCAGACCAAATTTCAGCTATCATTTTCTTCTCTACAGCCTCCTGAGAGGTCTCCAACAAAGCTGCCACGCGGGTTCCTTAAAGCACATCAGGACCTGATTCCCTGCCAGCTGCAGCTTGGAAAAGAATTCCAACTCACATGCCAGCCTTCAAATGGCTTTTCCTGCCCCAGGCCCCTCTTCCTGCTAATAAAGGTAAAATTACAGGGGCTTGCCTTTAGATGTAAATGTTCTTTATCAGCCTTAAGGAACTGTAGGAATAACAGCAGGAATAATCCAGCATTTCGGTTTTGGAGTAGCCATTGCCAGCATTGAGGTGCTGCTGCATCAAACCTTGGGTCGTGGAGTTTTCCAAGTTAAACAGCATGATTTTTGTTATAAAACTACATGTTTTAATGGGATTTTTTTGGTAAAGTTTCTCTTAAAGTACCAGCACTTCTGCAGATTAGTGGGGTTTTAATCAGCTCCCAAAGTACCAGTGGATGGTCCTCTGTTCCTTAACCACGTTGCAACTCTAATATTTGGGAATGGGAGGACTAAACTGCCCAATGCCCCAGTGGTTTGGGGGTTTCTTTTCCCCTTGAAAGAACACATTTCTTTTTCAAATCATCTCCTCTGCCCTATCCTTCTGCTTGGCAAACCTTCTGAATCCTCAGCACGAGCAGGCTAAGCAGCACAGCAATGTGTTTTACAGCGAGTCACCCAGCCCAGAGGCACTGCTCTGCTTGCGCACGTGAGGTGAGCAGGCTGACATTGGTCGGGAGCCCTTTTCCTTCTGATTTAGACACTCTTGAGTTTCCTCTACTTAAAAAGGGAATTATCCTGATTTGTATTCTAATAAAGCCTCCATTTAGTCTGAAAAAATTTTGGTCTTTGCAGGGAGCTGCTGCAGCAAAATCTGCCTCCTTCAGAGTGCTGGCCTGGGGTCCTCTCCCGTCAGGAAGCAGTGGTTGAGTGAGTGTTGCTTTTAAACAAAAGTCTTACTAAACTTCATTTAAAATGTTGTGGGGAGACAGTAAATAATTTAATCCTGTGATCTGACAGTTTTTTAAACTGAATACAAAGCTCTCTTTGCTCTGCAGGTTCTCATGGGTGTCTACGTGTTGTGTAGGCCTTCAATGGTTCTCAATTACCGGAAGTGCCAACAGGCCCAAAAGTCATTATACAAAAGTGATTTTCATGCACAGATGAGAAAAATGCTTTATTCTTTTGCTTCGTTGCTGCTTCACTCTTTTTCCTATTGCTTGGAAATGCCAGGATTGCTGAAAATTGCAACAATTTAACGTGTATTTCCAAGGTGGAAGTGTGTCTTTAACTGTAACAAGCAGTGTTGACTAGGGATTAAAAAGGAGCTTTATCTGAACAAGGAGAGGTTTGATGGCTCAAATACATCAGCTTTGCCTTGAAGACAAGGGCTGGTGTGAGAGGAAAGTGCTGCCTTGGTCCTCTGGATCGTGGCAGGAATCTTCATGGAGCTGCTGCAGCCCCACAGCTTCCTGTTGATCAGTTAAAGGCAACTCGAGTTTCTTAAAAGAAGAAATAGGTTTTGGGGAATGAGGTTCTGGAATTGGGCTCTCCAATAGGAATTGCAATGTAAGCTTAATTTGTAGAAGCAATAACACAAAGTGGCTGCTGAGGGTTGGATTCCAGGGTCCTGGAGGTCCTGTGTTTCCACGTTGCTTTTCCCAGGTGCAGGGGAATGAAAGCTGCTGCATACAGCAAAATAGGGATAAAATTAAATAGGGTAACACTAAATAGAATAACATTCCTATATGTGCCCAAGTTAAAAAACTCCGGTAAAATGAGAGATACAAAAGGCATTTTTTTGCTTTCTTTTTTACTAACCTTCTGGGTTCAGTGTGGGAATTATTCATAATAATAGATGAGCTTATTAAATCCTCCAAGTAATATGTTCCAGCATTCCCTGATGATGCTCAGCTGAGTAAGTAAATCAGAGGGTTAACAGGCTGGGAAGTGTTACAGCATTTGCAATGCATAGCTGGTTCTAAAAGCTACTTCACAAAGCAGCTGGTGATGATACAATGATGCTGCACAAGAAAAAGATTGTTATCCAGCTGTCAAGTGTTTTAGGTGTTCTCATCCATCAAGTGTTTTAGAGGGGCACCTTCCCACACTGCTGTAATTTAGGCCTCATAGCTGTGACATGCTGGGTCCATCTTATGCAAATCTGAATTATCCGTGTGCCAAAAGCCCTCTTGATCTCCCCAGTGTGATCTCGAAAACTGAAAAAATTCAATAGATCTTTCTATCCCAACTATGCAGATGGAGAAGCATTTCCTGGCTAAAGAGTTCCCCTGAGTAGTAAATGTCTACCATTCTTTTCTTGCTTTTTGTTCCTTGCTTTAGCTTTTATGGTTTTTATCACAGTTCTTGCAGTAAATCATGTGTGCATTTGCAGCAACAGCTCTGCAGAGAGATTGGTTGCTCCCTCCTTCCCAGCTATTCCAATATTCAGGATTAGATTGCTCACAGTTAAGAGCAAGAGCACAGACATAGGAAATGTGCATATTTTTTTCCTGATGATACTGTCATTAAAAACTCCTCATGCTTTCTCAAAGCTTACCTGAGAAAGGCATACTTTTGAGTATGCATGTACTTTCCTTAAAATAATACTTTTTACGGTTAAACATAAACAGAAGTATGGACAGATCACACTTTAAAGGCTCAAAAAGCCTTTTTTATGTCCCATAATTTGTGATGTTCAGTCAACTTGCAAATGCTTCAATAGAAATCGGAGAATACAGTCCTAAGACAGTTTTCAATGACTCTTTAGCTGTATTTAAATATTTGGATGATTTAACATGTGCAGTCCAACAACCTTAACATCTGAGGCCGGCTAAATATTCATTGAACTTACTGACTTCCTTCGTGGTAAATATTTGTGCAGTAGTGGTGACTTGCATTCATGTTTTAAGATGGAAGTTAGTATCAGAAGTAGGATGTTGCCTTGCCTGCAAAGCTGTGCTGAGCTGCTGCCTGCCCCTTCCCAGGGAGCGATGGAGCAGAGCGGAGGCTGCAGGAGCAGGGCTGTTCCTCTGCCCTGGCATTTGGAAGCTCTTGCCAGGACTCTGGGTGGCAATTTCAAGCATGAATTAGCTGCAGGAACATGAGCTGGGTTGAAAATCAGTGTGTAATGCTGTTGCCACTGCATTCCTGGCCTTTCTGGTGATGCTTTTTTGTGATGTGCTGGGTCTCTGCCACTGTTGGGTTTGCTGGAAGCCTTGGCTGCAGAGGAGAGCAGGAGGCTGGTCCCAGCCCACCCCTGGCTCACTGAGGTGATCACAGCAGGCCAGTGTGCTCAGGGACTCTCCACCCAGCCTTTTAGTCTTCTGTGCCTTTGCCTGATGTCCCCAGGAGCTGAAATGCTGAGACAAGCCCTGAACTTTGGCTTGTGGTCAGCTCTTAAACCTGACTAGTCCAAAGGAGTAAATCCTACTGAGTGTGATAGTATTGACCTGGCTGCAGGATCAGTGGTTTGTGTTTGAACAGATCTCTGTGGCCCTGCACGTGTTTTATAACACAGTGTTTAATAAGCTGTTCATTCTGCTCGTTGCAACTGCATAAAACCAATAAAATGTCCTGTCTGCTCCCACAGTGGGTGAGCTCTGCTGCTGTTTGTCCACTTAGCTGACATTTCCTAATAGCAGCACTTCTGCTCTCTCTGTCATGATGAGAGTGTGAGTCCTTCAGCCTACTTTTGCATCCTGTAACCTTCTGTTTCTTTTCAATGTTTTCTTTCAGTGTTGCCTTTAATTTTTTGCAGGCTGTGTCCATGCTGACACAGCCTGGTGCAGGGAGTGCCAATTTATCTCTGGTTTGCTGTCTGTTATTTTCTAGATCTCTCCTGCAACTCACAAATCCAAACGATTGTCATTTTTCCACAGTCAGTCCTTCCCAGATTCTCTTGCCACTTAATTGGAAGTACTCTTGACAGGAGTGACAGATATGTCTGAGGAAGAACTGGTGTCTAGAGGACAGTGTTCAGATAACTTGGAAAGCTAAAATTAATAAGCAGATGAGTTTCTGATGGTGCTCTTGAATAAAGTGCCTAATCAATAAAGCACACTTCAACAAAAGCACTGCTTCATTATGAGTGCAGGGACTTGTCTGTGGCTAAAGAGAGAAAACGTGTGAGAAACTTGCTTTTGGGATGTTAACAGGGCTCTTACAGTTGAGGTTTTAAAGCAATCATTGATATTTATTTTCCAGAAACACATCGTAAGACTTTTGTAGCTAGAAAAAGAAAACTAGGTAGGGGTGGTTACAGGATGTCCTGCTGGAGGAATGTCCCTTTTCCAACACTGGGGTGGGATATTTTCATGTTTTGTTTTCTTGTTTTATGCAAAACAGCCTAAAGGGCCACAGCTGCCACCCATTTACCAACTGGACAGGCTGGCATTATAAAGGGTGCACTGCTATAATGACTTTCCTCCTTTTTTATTATTATTTTTGTTTTATTTCTCTAATTCTACATTCAGTACTATTTTTGGGACCCCCCAGCTGTCTCTTTCTCTATGTGGGTAACAGAGCTTTCCCTACAGTTTTCCTATCAATGGCAAATGTGACTTCTTAGGTATTCACTGAGTGCAATGGATGCAAGTCCATACAGGCTGTGCCAGAACTCTTAAATGCCACCTTGTAGTTTTTTTCTCACTTAGTATTTATATTCTAATGGCTTTATTCCTTGTATCCTTCATTCTGTCTGTCCTGTGTTTCCAGATTCTTTTTCCTTTCCCCACTGTTGCCTTTGTTCTTGCCTCTGAGATTCAAACCCTACTCTCCAAAACTGTTGATGGCCACGCACTGGAAAATAATGTTCTTAAGTAGCTGCAAGCCAAGTGGTTTTAACTGCTTGCCTGTGGGACGTGCTGCTCTCCCAGGGAATTTTCCTGGTACTGAGGGGAAAACCCTTGCACTAAATTATGGCAGTTTCCTTGCTGGTTAGAACCACAGGACTGTTAGGATTGGAAAAGAACTTGAGGCCACGTCCTCTTGTCCTACCAGTTGTTCAACCCCCAGTTCTTATTAAACTACAAAGTAAATCGTGCAGATTCAATTGCATATATTGTTCAGTCAGGATAACTTCTCCCACAGAACACATTCTCCAGGTTGTCTTTATTTCCATACACTTCCTGAAATGGGCCCCTCATCAAATAGGAAGATTCTGTGTCAGTAGCTTCAAAATGGGAGTTTATGGCACCAGATTTATCAAACTACATATTATGATGTGCTCTTAGAATGACAGTGGCAGGCAGGGATGTTTGGGCTTTGGAGAAGTAGGAATGTGAGTTTTCACATCCCTTTCATTTCTGATTTTCCTGTGTAATGAATATCATACCCAGCAGTTCTGAAATCAGCATTCCCAGGCAGGAATTCTCCTCACTGAGGCATCTGGTGGTTTTTCTCTGCAAGCAGGAGGCTGGCCAACCTCATAAAGCATCTGCCTTGTTATCCCCATTCCTCTGCCTCCATGGTTGGTTTTATAGCTGTGTGATGCCTTTCCAGATCAGCTGAAATTTAAATTATAACATGGAACACGTTTCAAAGCAAGATTAAAACAACAGTATGGTTTGGACTCCATCCTAGAAATGCTTGTTTTTCGGTGTTTCTCAAGGACACACTCTCTGCTCTGATTTGTGGGCTGCCCTGGGTTTGAGATCCAGTCTGGGCATGAGAAAACCTTCTGTGGACACAGTCCAGGAGCAGGAGATCCCTTTAGGCTGAGATGGTGTGGCCTCAGAGTGACACAAGTCAGTGCAGAGCTGAAGGTGGGATGCAGCTTCTTCTGTCATGTGTATTTTACTGTACCTTTTGTTTAAGCCATAAACTGGCAGGAACAGCCAGATTTGGAAGCAGCTGAGCCTTTTGGACTTTCCCAATCACTAATAAATATTTTCCAAGGAGCTTTTATTCATGTAGGCACTGTGCAATCACTTGTGTATGGCTTGGAGACAAAATAAAAAAGGGGGATAAATATCAAAACTTTCCCAAACTACACAGGTATTCAGCTGTGCCTCAGAAGAACAATGCATATGTTTGAGTTACCTTGTTTTTCCTTAATACTGTTAGGGCAGTGGATTCCTGTAAGTCCTATTCCACAGATCTTTCCAGTGGGAAAGACCCATTAGGAAAATCAGCTCTGTGTAATCCTATTAAATTTTGAAGCAAGGAAAAAAAGTGACTGGAGCAGGGGCAGATGGCAAAACTCCCTTTGTTTCAGTAGGAACAATATTTCAGTAATTGGTCCTGCTTCTCCATGGACTGAGGAAGGAGGGAAAGCACTCCTGTGTGAGAGAAGCAGTATGGTCATCCTAGGATATATATATGTATACAGATTATAGGTGGTATTTACCAAATTTATTTCAAGTTTCTACTGAGAATCTGCCAATTTCCAAAAGTTTCGGTGAAAACAGGAGGTTTTGCAGGAATTTTCTGATTTTTATTGCACGTTTTAATTTGACTTTATCAAAACATGTGATTTCTAGTATTTTTCAAGGCGTGTGGAAGCACGAGCTAGGCAAATCTGTCTGACTTTAACATTTTATACACATCACTTATGTGCTGAAAGTTGGAGATATGGATTTATTACTGCTATTTCAGTGTTTGGATGCATTAAAAAAAAAAAAATCAAAATCTGAGGTTCCCCTGTGTGGGTTATTTAAACAAATTCCACTGGTTTTGCTCCTAAGAGCGAGAGGGAGACCTGTGGATGTGATGCAGCCAAGCCTGTCTCTGTGTACTTGCATCCTGAGCCCCTGCTGGAAAAGGGAATATATTTTTCCCTTTGATGCAATGGGTAAAATGGCTTTTCTCAGCCTGCTGGAAAAGGAGCAGGCTTTTATCACATCTCCTCTTGACCCTGCACATTCCCACAGGGATGCAGCTTCTTCTCGTGGATGTCTGATACACAGAGCTCTCAAATCACCCGTGGCCACGCTGTGCCACCAGAGCAATGTGTGTTTGCAGTGGGATGCACTTAGGTGAGACTGGCAAAGTGGAATTTCTACTAAATCACACCCTCTGCTCAAACCAAGCATGTTCCCAATCCCAGGAGTTAATGTGTGTTCACCCAGCTGAGAAATACAAGGGGCTGCAGAGCGTGGAGATGGATGGCAGGGGTTTGCAGAGCACCTGCTACAGCAGGTTAAAGTGAAGGTGTGTAGGAAATGTTCCCTTACTGCTCCTGCATGGGAATGAGGGCTCAGCCAATAAAGCAGGCAGGCTGCAACCCCCTGGGATTGCCAGGAGCAACTTATGGATGGGCTCTGCCTCGCGTTCCTTAATTGCCTGAACGACACGGGTTTGGTGGTTATTGATTTTGATTTTGCTGCTCACTTCAGCAGTCATTTAAAGGAGTGTGGAAGGGAAGTGTTTCACTGCCAAGTGATCATTTCCATAAAGCAATTGTGGTCTGTGTCTTTACCAGGCCTCCTGACTGCCTCTCTCTCCGTGGGAGTTCAGGACAGGGAGATGTTCAGAATCACTGTGCTTTATTAACCTTCTGCCTTTCCAGTCCATTATTTTCTGGTTTATAACGTACTTCATGTAATTAGTGCAAATCCTCTCACAATGGCAGCTCTCCTTGCAAACAGATAATCTGAGCCTGGGAGAAGCAATTTGTGTGCTTTTTTTTTCCCCGAGTCTTTATTCCCAAGATGAAGAAGCTGCTGGATTTGGGTCCAGCTGAAGCTGAAATCAAGTGGCAGTTGACAAACAGCCCTCAGGGACTTCATCTCTCTTTCTTGTTTTTTTGTTTTTGCTTCCTAAGAACTATTTTACTTTATCACCTGAGGTCTGAGGTACTTGACTACACCTGCATTTTCTGCACCCTGTGTTGAGTCAGGTCTGCCACTGTGAAAAGCACAGATTTGCAGGATCTGTGCTGAGGCCAAATCTTCACACTATTAAAAAAACCCCCTCTCTACCTGCCTGGTGATGTGCAGCAAAGAATACTGAAATAATATAGAGGAGACTACAAAGAATAAATGTGCTGAGGCAGAGAGGTACTGAAAACATTGGCAGAAATCTGCTTTGCAATGGGTCACAATGAACTTGTGGAGCTTTCATTGTGCAGAGAGGCAAACAGAGGCTGTTTTGTTCCAGATACTGCTTAGGTAATGCACTTAATGTATATACATGTCTATATATGTCTACAGGTATCCTCATAGGTGTATATAGAGATTTATTTTTGCAAAGAAACGTCCCTTGATGTTTCTTGACTCCCCCCTGGGAGTTTAAATGGATTCCTGAAAGTCTTGCAGTCCTGAGAACATTAAATTCCAATTCCAAAGGTGGGATTGGGGGTTCTGTCACACACAGGAGTTATTTTCTCTTCTAGTTTAGCTATTTCTTTTGTTTTGGGTAGTGGCTGCAGTTTGGAGGCTGCTGGGTAGGGCTTGAGAGGGCAGGAATGAGCTTCACAAGTGTTCCAGTGTCAGAAAACAGAGGCTGACCAAAAATCTTCCTGGCCTTATCTGTTTTGGGACTTTAGACAATTTCCTCACAAAAAAAAAACAAACAAAAAAAATAAAAACGAAACCAACAACAACAACAAGAAAACAAACAAACAAACAAAAACCCAAACAAAACCGAAACTCCTAAACTAACAATTATATAAAAAAACCCAAAACAAACAAAACCAACCAACCAACCAAAAAAAGGGCAAACAAAAAAAATGCAAACAAATCCCAACCTTCCCACTCCTCAAGAAAAGCTTCATGACTTTCTTCTTCAGCCAAAACTTTGTACAACTGGTGAGAATTTGTAGGTATTTTCAGCAGATGGGTGTTTTTTTCATATCTGTAATATGAAAAGATCCCCCCCCCTTGGCTCAGGTTGGTCTGGGAACAGCAAAAAGGCCCAGGTTTGTTTATTCATTAAAGCTGCTGGCAGGGGTTTGAAGTCCAAAGATTCTGTGCCTGGTGCCTCCACCTTTAAAAGGACGTTAAATTAAGAGTCTCGAAAATATGTCATTACAGATTCTGGACTAGTTTTTAGGTCTCTTTAAGATCAGAAAGATGCAAAGAAGTACCTAAAATGTTAATTTTCCTCTTGCTTGGGAAACTCCAACAAGGCCACCTTGGGAGGTGTGTTATTTAAGTGCATCAGAGGTTCTTTATGAACAGGTTTCATGGATTTTTAGGTACATATTCAGATATATTAAAATTATTATCCTGGACTGACTTGTTGTATTTTACTGACTTAACTTTGTACACAGTCTGAAAAAAGACATCTTCCTACCCCTACATCTTTTCCTCTGTAATTACAGGAGATAGGATTGATGTTTTTCCTACCTTTTTTAAAAACATACCAGGCATATTCTGGCATTTATTTTGTGACTGAAATATATTTGAATGTTAGATGAAGGTGATCCCTCGTTTCTTCAATCATGTTGTATAAATGGATTTTAGAAAACCGAATGAATATCACTGTAAGCTTTATTATCAAAGTTTCATCCACCTCATGGGACTAACTTATCTATTCATCCAGGTTTTTGCCTGAGGAGGGAAGATTAGTAGAAAAGAAATTTTAGTGGGAGATGGTCTCCTTTGATCACACGTTTTATGATATATCACATATGATACAGCATTTTAATGCCAAAAGTTTGCTCAAAGCTCAAGAAATGGCTTCAATTTACAGGGGGCAAAGCAGAAAACCTTCATGTGGAAAAGACCAATGAACTGAGAGAATGGTCATGTTCTTAAATGCAATGGAGGCACTAAAAATGAACACTTGATTATGGCAGGTTTTCCATGAATTTGACAGGGTGTCCAAAAGCTGACTTCTTGTGATCACATCAGAATCATTTATCTGAGATTTTAAGGGTAAAAGTGGAGATGCCCTGACCTGCAGGGTAAAGACCAGCAGGTAAATGACTCTGGCAATCAATCACCTCAGATTGTTAGATTGGCTTGGAAGTAATGGCCTTATAGCCTAACCCAAGCTCACCAGCTGACAAAATCTTCTCCTTTCCTTTAAAACCTCTTCAAATAGCACAAGAAATTCTTGGAATGGAACCAGCTGCAATTTTTTTTTTCTTCAGTGATCAGCTGAATCACTGAATTTGAAAAAAAAATTAAAAGTAGAAGTGGACAGGAAGGTGCTAAACTAAACTTCAGGTGTGAGAGAAAATGTTGGGTCTGCCAGGAAAACAAGTTTCTTTAGGTTGGATGCCCAATGACTTATATGCTGTACTGGTTTTTTTGCCTGGAAAAGGCATCTGTATGTCCACGATCAGCTTCTCTTTTAACAATTAACATAAAAACATGCCTGTTAAGCAGTGTTAAAATTACTCTTCAGTGTAGCTTTTCTGAAGGCCAAATTCATCTGTGTGCTGGCCTATAATTGGTGAAAATGTCTGTAGGGGATGCAAACCTTGTTTTACACAAACAAACTCTGAACTAATAAAGCAATTTCTTTTCCCCCTTTGATTTGGTCTAGTTCCATGCATTCTTCTTACAACCTAAAGTCTACCTCTTTTTATGCCCTAAAAGCCTTTATAGTCAGTGTCTGCTCCCCTGACCCTGGCACTGAATCCAGCCACACAGATTTAGCTCTTTTGATTTCCCCTAAGTCAGTCCCCCTCCCTCTGCCTCAGTTTGTGCTCTCTGAGCCACCTCCAGTTTGTCCCTCTCCTGCTCATGAGGTGAACTGCCACCAAAGCTTTTGGGAATGAGCCCAATCCTTCCCTGATCAGTGACATGATCCTTTATGATGTGTCCTGTGCTGGGGACAGAAAAGGATTGGGAGGAGTAGACCAGTGAGGGGCTCACACGTGTATTAGTTGTGGTAAATCTGAGGTGGGAGAACTGATTGTTCATGGCAGACTTTCCTTGTTGGTCCTCTTCCCGACCTGAACATGGCATCACCCACCAAGTCTGACTGGATTTCCCTTCCCTCAGAGCCAGCTGTTTCCCCACTGCACCTCTGGCTCCTTTCACTCTTCTCCCACCCTTTCAGATGTTCTCCATCCCGGTGCTGTGCCTTCCTGCCAGTGCCCGGCTCCAGGGAGCTGCTGGGGGGCATCAGCTCTTCTTTCACAGCTTGTTCTGCCGAGGAGGGCTTGGATATTGTGCTCTTTAAATGACCAGCCTGTCATGGGTTTTGTGGGTGCTTTTTAGAGGAGATGAAGGGCAGGATGCCCAGAGGCCCTTTGCTCCCTTGGGACTGTGCACCATTCCTGAGAAAGCTCTGCCCTTCAGGGGTGAGATTTGCTTTTATGGCTGTTACTCTGCTGGGACTGAGAAGCAAGTCTCTCTTGGAGCATTAGAAAGTATTTCTTTATGTACTCTAGACCCAGGTCCAGAGGCACCTGCGAGATAAGGATTGAGATACTAAATTTAACTTAATAATTTATTGGGAAGCCAGCCATGAGGGAAAGAGAAGTCATTACAGCCTTTGGTGCTGAGGAGATCTTTGATTGCACCTGCACTTGCAGAAATACTGCATTTCCTCTTCTTCCTTAGGAAAATAATATAAGAGAAGAGGAGTGGTTTTCTCTTTGCTGCTGGCAAGATTTTAGTTATCCTGCTTAAAGCTACTTCCTTGCTGGTCTGATAGTTGGGGTTTGGGAGACTACTTATCAGTAATATCCTCTAGTTCATTAAACTCTCCTTTCTGATGTATATAGTAGTCTCCATTGTATTTTTCATGGTGTATTCTTAGTGAGCTTTGAAGTTTAGGGGTTCAAGGTTGGACGGGGCTTGGAGCAACCTGGTCTAGTGGAAGGTGCCCCTGCTCGTGGCAGGGTGTTGGAATGAGATGGGCTTTAAGATCCCTTGGAACCCAACCCATTCTGTGATTCTATGACATGGTTACATTGAAATGTTCAATGAGCCTTGCCCTGTTCTTGGTTGGTGGCATTGAGCTGAACCACTCCTGCTGTGGTCTGACAGTTCAGCCTTGGGGCACGTGTTTGGGATGTGGCCACAGAGTTCCCTGCCATGGCACTTGTTGAGTGTCTACACTGTGGTGGGTCCATCAGCATGACAAGAGGGTCAGGCAGCAGAGTGCTCTGCAATCCACAAAACTCAAAAAAAAAAATAATCTAAGGGAAAATAAAACCACCAGGATGCTGAAAAATCCGGACATCCCAATCTGAGCTGCCCAGGTTCACACCGAAATCTTGGGGTTTATCCATATACATATATATCTATAAAGAGAGGAGGAAAGAAATACATAATATGAGCATCTTCTGGCGTGCTGGCACTGTCTGCTCTGTGTTAGCACAGCCCTGGTGGCTTGGCCAGGTGCCTGGAGGAGCAGGAGCTGCCTGTCAATCCTCCTGCAGGGGCCGTGCCTGGAGCAGAGCCTCGGCTGCTCTGGCATCACAACACAGCAGCTGAAGCAGAAGTCATGTTTAAAAACAGAGTTTGCTGTTGAATTATAGTTAACTTAAGTAAAGTCTAGATGATATTTTCTTGTCCCTGCTAGTCTGGGAAAGGCAGTTGATTGTGTGCCTTTGAGTGCTGCTCTGCACAGCAGAGCTCGGCTCAGGATAAGGGTTGTGGAATCTGTCTCTCTTCCTGCAGTTGGGAATGTCTTATTCCTTGTTGTACCCCTATCACTTTAAAGATTTACTGCCCTATCAATGCAAGGTAGCTGTATAAAGGCAAAGCACATGCCTATTTAATTTTCATTATCTGAATTTCTAGCACTGCTACTCTGGAGACGTTTTGGCCAGACAAAACAGTGATTTAAAACATAAAGCAGCATTTATGGCCTATTTTCCACTATTTATGAAATTTAGCAAACATACATGCATGATGAATCATGATGGTGTCTTCTGCTTCCTGGAATAAATATTTGATGCATAGTCAAGCAGAGCTATGTTTATTCAAAGCAGAAAATACAGATACAAGGTTTTCCGTCTTCAATGGTAATCCTGAGCTGAGACATTTTGTTTGTTTTTTAATAGCAGGAGGGAGAAAAGAGGATTTTTAAAGAGCACAAAGCAAATACAATCAAGGTTTGTGTTTGCATTCAATACCACTGATTTTTAGATTTTGAGGTTGGGAAAAGGCTCGTCTTACAAAATCAACCTGAATAAATGTTGTGTATAAAGCTGTAATAACACCTGCAATAACACTTGCTGTTGCTTCAGCAGCCTGGCTTGGAGGGTACACGGTTCATTGATTTTTTTCAGAGCTTATTGCTTGTAATAATCCTGCAGCCCACTCACTACAACCCCTGGCTGTTCTCAGGCTCAGAGCAGCAGCTGGGAGCTGACAACAACATCTGAGGCTGCAAACCTGGGCTGGAGAGAGATTTACCCTTTTCAAAGTGATTATGGAGATCAAACCAGCACCTTTTCCTTTTGGAATTCTCTCACAGTGCTGTCATATAACATTTATACACTATCTCATTGCTCATCTGCAAGGCTGCTTGTTCCAGGCATAAAGGTTCACATCTGTGCTGCCTTTGTAAGGAAAGAGTTGTGGGGAGGTTGATTAAATAATTAGCACTGTCAAGGATATTTTAGAGTATGGTCTGCAACCTAAACCAGTCATCTGGATGTTTGTTCATCCTTCACCCAGGTAAATACTAGCAGAGTCTGGGTTTTTATCTTCTTTGACTTATTGCTCTACAGCAACAGGATCTGGACTGTGATCTACTCAGCAATTATGAGCTGAACCTCCTCATTTCTGTAAAGAGAAAGCTTCTTTCAAAGTAGAGCTACTATTTCAGTCCAATCAGCAAAGTGGAGGAGTGAACTGAATCCCTATAACATAATTAAAAAGAAAATTTAGGTTTAAGGTGGGACAATCCCATAAAACAGGTTGGGGCTCAGAAATCTGTGCTGGTCTTTGAAGGAAAACAGGCACATACTACAACTCTCTATCTATTTATGTAACACACATAATTATAATATATAATTATACAATATCAACATATACTACATATGTATAAATATATAAAAAATGTCTAAACTCTAACATTTCTAAAGCATGGCTGCAACTCCTATTTGTGCTGATCGAGGCTTAGCTGGTCTTATTCAACTTGGACAACTAAGCCAGGCTGGTTTAGACTGCCTTGAATCAATATAATGGAGGGTTCTGCATTCTCAGAGTGACAAGGGGGGAAAAAACAAGTTATTTATAAATTTTTCTGATCCTTTTTCCCTACTATTGCAGGTACGGCATTTTCCACTGAATTAAAACTGTCAGTAGGAAATTGCTACTTAGATTTTAGGGTGCCAGAGAATGTATCTGACACAAATACCAAGAAGGAAAATGGTGCCCACATCAGGGAAATCTAAAATGAAGTGGGAACATCTCAAGGGCTGTCCCAGGCAGGCTCAGTCCTCCACTAATGGAGATTCTGCCAGAATAATTCCTTGGAGCTTGGGAAAGCACGTGGCACCTTTAGGCTGAGAGGCTTGGGCTGGATAACATCCCAAGGCTGCCAGTCCCAGGCTGTGCTATTTGCATGAAAGACAAAGGATTTTTTTAGCCCTGTACAGAAAGCTCTGATATTTCCTCACCCAAAAAATGCAGGGATGTGTGGAGTGAGAGGCAGCAGTAATTCATCAGGGCCAGGAGCTGCCTGTGGGACACAACATCAAGTTTCATTGTTTACCCAGCTCTTAATAACATGTTTTAGTTTTTTCTAAAGAAAAAGATGCAAGCTGTCAAATCAAGGTGATGTAAAAGCAGGTTTGTAGAGCCCTTCCCAAATCTTCGTTCACAAAGCCTACCCATGGTGATGATGAAAAGCAGGTATTTTGCCTGATTCTCTCCTGCAGTTCAGTTACTGAATTTTAACCCTGACCCTTTGTTTTCCTAGTCTTGAGTTTCTCTTATTGCAGCACATCTCACAGCTGTGCTGGAGCAGGGCCTGCCTTGCACCCCCCAGTGACAGTCACAATCTCTCACCTCATTACAGGGATTGTAAATTTGAGTTAACAAACACCTGAGGGGTGAAAGCCAAGAGCTGTTGGGTTAATATTTCATTGCCAAGGCCTTGGCAAACTCCAGGAGCTTCTGGCTGCAGCCACCAGCAAAGACCCACCTCACCCTGACTGGGATCAGTGATGGGATTTGAAACCCCAGCTTAGATGCTCCAAAACCTGCCCGTTTCTCTAAGATTCTTGGAGGGAATTGCCATGTGAACATCAGTGTGCCAGCTCAACTTTCAAGTTTAAGAGTATTTTTAAGAGAAACGGGGTTTTTTTGTAGCTCAGCTACGTAAAATAAAGGGTTTGTTTGCACCCTCACAAATATCCACTTATGTCTTTTTATACATGTGCAAATTTATAACGTGCATGCTTCAAAAGTGTGGTGTTCAGAACATACCCATTTATGCTGGGAGCCTTTTCCTATTAAATTTCACTTGATTTCTTTGAGGGAGGAGGAAATCAAAATATAATCATCACGGTTACTAAATATAACTGACAATCAGAATGCACAGTTGTGCCTCTGGTTTGCAACAGCAAGGGAAAGAACCATGTCAGCCTCCAGAGCTGCAAATTATTGCAGTAATTTAAGTAAATAAGCTGGGTTCTTTCATTATAGAAAGTTTCCTTGCTGAGCTGGATGTAGGATATATTTATTTTTTCATGAATATAAATGTCTACTACTGCTGGAAAACAGTCAGCTGTCAGTACAGTACAAATGCAAATTGCAAACTGATGGTTGAACAATTAAGATCTGGTGCACAGAGCTCATTGCCACAGGAGGACTGTAATTGAATTCCTATTGCTGTCAGACAGGTTGGAAATTACTGTAATGAAGAGCATCAGTTTTCTACTTTACATCTCATTGTTTCCCAGCCAAGGAGCTTTGCTGTTACGGAGGTTCCCACAAATAGATCACTGAAAAAAGAGCAGCAAATGACAGAGGATTCTACCTGTCTTTAAAGGGGAAAGTAATTAATGCTTCTTAGCTTGAGTCCCACATGAAATGCAGGGATTTAAAATCATGGCAATGCTGGGTTTTTGGGTTGTGTGTACACAGAAATTAGTGATCAGACAGCAGTGTACCCAAGCAGTGGATAATACTGTAAGTACTTGGATAACTTGATATGTTTTTAATATCCCAAAGCCATTAATGATGTAACAGACAGCCTGCTCTGATATATTTTTAAGCAATCTTTGGTTCTACATGTGAAAGTAGATATTTATTTTACTACTACCACCTCCCTTAAAATATCCAAGGTGTGCATATACACACATGCATGGACGAGAACTCTGAATAATCTCCAGAATGAGCAAATTTAGAGATATATGGAAGGATAAAAACAAGGGAAAATTAAACCATTACTCATAAAATACATTAGTTGGTGTTAACTCTCTCTTGTATATAGATATTCCTTCTTCTAATATTGTATGAAAAGGCATGAAATAGGGAGCTGTCTAATACTTGTTTCTTGTGCTTCTTGTTTGGGGAGGTTATAACCTAAAATAAGAGCAAATGATGATGAAGGAAAAGGACTCTTTAGCCAGTCCAACAGATATTATTCCTAAGTTTGTTATTTTCAGTCTTGTGTGGTACAAATTTCTTTCTCTTGTGATCATCAGAGTTCATCAGTCACCTGGTTGTGAATAAATCTCTTTACTGTGTACAAGCAGGGAATTCTCAACAGAGAACTGTGTTGTGGCTCTGCATGGGATGTTTCCATGCCATCTCCAGTCTGAAATCAGTTTTGTGGCCTCTGAAGTGACTGGGATGTCCCAGCACCCTTCCCTCAGCAGTGACTGTGAGTGGCAGGTTTGGGGCCCTGTGGCAGGAGCTGGAAAGGGATGGTCTTCTGAAAGACCTCCAAAAACTCTGTGTATGCAGAAGGACTCACTGCTCCCCACTGTAGCACATGGTAAACAGCTTTTGTGGCTATTTTCTCATTCTCAGAGGTCCTGCATGTATTCCATCCATGAGTGTATATACCCCACCATAAAAATGAAGACAAAATGGCAATTTTCCTGCTTGCTCTGGAAGCCACCTGGCTCAGATGATGACAAAAGAAAAGCACTCTTTAGCCAGTCCAAGAGATATTATTCCTGAGTTTCAGTTATTTTCGGTCTTGTGTAGTATGAACTTCTTGCTCTTGTGATCATCAGAGCTCATTTTTAGTAACCTGGCTGTGAACGAATCCATTTGCTTTTTATCAGCAGTGAACTCCCAACAGAAAATTTCCTGTTGTTAACTTTGATTTCCACAGTGGAAGTGTAAATCCATCTGGATGCTGCACCACAATTCTATTGTCACATGGAATATTTAGTACTCCTTCCCAGAATTTCATGCAGTATTTATTGTTTCTGTAGATCCAGCAGTTGATGGGACTATCCAGCTCTTGCTGCTTCAGGAGCCATTAGATCAAAGCAGAAGAGCAGCACTTCAAAACAGATGGAGTTTTCTTTAAGGCACTCCAGTGCTACAAACTTTGTGCTGATGCAGAGGTGGTAATGACAAACAGCTTCCTTTTGGCAAAAGCAAACCAATTACAATCTAATCAGTGTTACACCCCAGCAGCTAAATAATTCATGGTATTGGCAGAAAGTTTCTGTCCCATAAGTCTTTTCAGTCCAATATAGTGAGATGTAAATAGATCAGAGGAGTGAGATCCATCTCCTCCCTTATTAAGAGGTTATTGGATATTAATGGGAAAATGCTCCCAGATACAGGGTTGCCAGTGCATCATATGATGTGCTTGAAAAGCCACATAATCAAGTGCCTCAAATTAAAATGCTATTACTTTCAGGGGATGGTTTCATCCTTGATGAATACTAGAATTCTAAGCTTTGCTCCAAGTAAAAAAGACCATTTTCTGTGGGATGATGAACGATGTGCTCAGAGTGGGTCATTTAACACCAAGCTACACACACAGACTGTACTCTTTTCCAGGCTAATAATTTTGTAACCAGTAATTGCTTGATTTTGGCACCTGACATCTCTCATTGAAAAGATTTTTTGCTCATGATGAAAGAATACCAGGGTATCTGGAAAGCTCAGCTCTTTCTGAGTTCCTGTCAGCTGTGCAATATATTCCAGGTTGGCAAAGGTTGGGGAATTCAAAGCCTGTACCTCCCCTGGGAGGAGGACTCAGCCCATTTGATACAGGCAGGTGATCTTGTTATCCTTAACTTGAAAAATGGTATTCTATACATAGTAGGAAAGAGCTATCATGTCAGAAGCTCACCTATGCCAAAAATACTTTTTCTTGCCTACAGTGGTTATTTTTCAGTAAAAATCAGAGCAGACAACGTGTGGTTGCTTTCTCACTGCACATCTCTGCTCACCTATAACCTTCTGCTTCCCTGGATACTTCATGTTCTTTGCTGTCTTCATCTTCTCCTGATTCCTGAACTCTCCAATGATGCACACAGTGGACACACAGAGGGAAGGTTTGGTAGGGGAGGTATTTAAAGTGGCTAAATGTCATGTTCTTCATTCTACTTGTAGCACTAAAAGTTATTCTAGTGCTGGCCAAACCTTCACGTTTTTTTATTCCTGTGTTGCTTATTTGCTGGAGAACACCAGAAAACCCAAGTGGTAACAACTGGGGGCTAACTGGAGTAACCTGAAGGGTATCCAGTTCCCACTGTGTGGCCCAAGCTCTGTGAATAAGATTAGGAAACAATCCCTATTATGAAAGGATTTCTTATAAGTTCCAGCTCGTTGGATTTGTTCCACGTTGAAATGACATTTCACGTGGCCAATTTCCACGAGCACTAAGCCAAGCTCCACTGCTTTCTGCCTTCCCAGGAAAGATCTTCCATGTGGTATGAGGTGTGCTCATCAGATGCAGTGCTGGCTGCTATCTGAGGAAAAAAACCCCGGCACCAGAAGAAACAAGAAGGCTTGTTCCTCAATATGATATCTTGAATGCCAAAATTGTGTTTAAAAACAGGTTTTTTGTTCTAGGCCTAATGACAGATAATCAACTGCTTTATTTTCTTATAATAGTTCAGTAAAAGTCTTCAGTTTTGGTAATCTCAGGGGTTGTTTTCCCTTGAAGGTACATATACCTCGAAAAGCAGAGAACACAGTCTGGGTTTGGAACATCTTTTTGCAGAGAAGAAGACAAAGTCTTGTGAATTATCCTTACTTCAGCTAGAAAAAAAAGCCATCCTTACTTCAAATTCTCTTTTTTCCAGCCAGATCTTTTTTCTCTAAAGGGAACTGCAATCACTGTTTAAAACAAGAACAACAGTAGTTTTCAACTGCCATAGTTGCAATTCTTTTTATAAACTTAAAAAAAGTAGAATACAGAATTGCTGTGGCGCCGTCATGGTTTGAGTCTGCAGCAAGAGCCACATTTACAAGATAAAACTGGCAGATCAAACAAACAGATTCAACTATCAGTTCTGGATGAACTCAAATGCTTATTGACATAACTTGATATTGACCCCAGGAGAACAATTAATTACAAGGTTTCAGCAGTGAGTGTTGAAAACATTCTCTGCCATGGATGTGTCCTTGTTCTGTGTTGGGTCTGAGCAGCACAGTAAATATTTTGTTACCTTCACCACCTTTGTCCCAGTTTAAAAATATGTGAAAAGCTCTGCTGTGGTTTTCTCCAATGCTGATTTTCCTGAGGAGGATTTTAAAATTCAGATTTAGAGCCAAATTCTCTTCTGCCATATGTGCAGAAGCACTTCCATCACTGCCAGCGTTGATAGGAGGGAACGAGATCCCTGCCTTTGGTGCATTTGTCCACTGATTTTGTGATTGGGAAAACAAACATTGAGCTTGTTTATTTTTTTTATCTTTCTCTTTAGTATTTATGACATAAAAAAGTACCTGTGTTGCCCATTTACACGGCAAAAAAAAAAAATACGTGCTCCTTCTTAAGCCATTGCAGAGCTGGGGAAGTTTACTGGGGAAAAAAAAAAAGCCACACCAGAAAACCAACCCTTGGTCTGTTATTGTGAGTGAAAGGAAAATGCAGTTAATTGTAGGATAGTCTGGCACCTCCAGACTCCCCAGCTCCCCCAGTGCCTGTGCTGCACACTCTGGGGTCTGCAGGAGCATTTCTGTTCCCTGCTCTTGCCAGAACTGGGGCAGGTCCTGCTGCCCCAAAGTCAAGGTGTCTGGGCCATCCACCCTGGGGAGCTCCTTGGGGTGCTGGAGGGGGCAGGGACGTTGTGTCAGTCCTGCCTGGGAACATGAAGAGTTTGGGTGGTGCTTCTGTCCCTGGCAATCAACTCTGAGGCTGTTGTTAAAGGCAATTACTCAGCCTGGCACGAGCTCCTCAAGTGTTCCAGAGGCAAAAAGTCCTTGTGTGTGAAATCCTTACAGTGATCCTGCACCCCCACCCTTCCCTAAAAGCCAGTGTGTGCCATGTGTAGGCTCCTCTGTCCCAGGGTAACAGTAACATGCTGTGTGCCAAAAGCACCTGCCATCCTTTTTGGGGGGGAATAATGGAGTGGGATGTGCTTTTCCCAACGGCTGATCTGCCTGTGCCCTGCCAGTCTGTGTTAGCTGCTGCCTCTGCCAGCAGGCATTCCTATTTCTTTGCCCCAGCCATGACTGTAAAATTAACTTTCAGATATTCAAAACAGCTTGCAGGGATTTAGCCACGTGATTTCTTCTGACATTAGTGGAAGATACGTGATTAAAACCCAGCTCAGTGGCCTGAAATTGTCCCTGCTGGTGCTTTGTTTTCCCCTTGTCCTGGCACCAGCAGTGCCTCCGTGTAGCCAGGGCTCTTGGAGGGCAGGGAAGTGACCTGCTACTTCTTCCCACTGCAGAGATTTCTCATCCTGCTCACTCTGATCACACTGAACAGGAGAATCTCCTTTGCAAAATGATAATTAACAAAGCAGATGGGAAGGAACATGGATGAAAGGGGAGGTGGAGGAGGGAGGACTGGCAGAGCTTGAGTTGTGGTTCCTTAGATTTATTCTCTCCCTACTTAGTCCTCTCTTCTCTAGTGCAAATTTCCAGTGAATTGCAGCACATCTGGTTAGCCAGAGAAAAGCTGTGTAATTTCTAAGGCTTTAACCTCTATCTATATTCTTCACAAAAATAAATATAGTTTGAGCGGTCAACAGGGAATTAGGACACAACCAGCACAACTCTTAGGAAAGATAACAAAAAAAGTGTCCCAAAAAAAACTCTGCTCCTGTCTCCACTCACATGAAAAGTGCTTGGATACTTCTTTGAGGGGAAATAAGACTATTTCAGCTCCTGTCTGTTCAAGGGAAATATGTGCTGCTGCTGCTGCCCCAGGGGTTGTTCACAGCAGTTTCCTGTCATTACAAATAACAGGCAACACAACTCCGAGGAAAACTTGGAGAGGATGGATAATCTCTGCTTTCTGGAAAGAAAAATATCCAAGATTTGAAATACCTCATTCCTGAGAAACATTTTGATTTAAAATTTGGCCTTTTGATGTGATTTAGATTTCAGTTAGAAACTGTCAAAAAGAACATTGGACAAAAAAACCCCAAGTAATTTCTTTCTCTTCACACAGTAATAAAAATGAAAGCTATCATTGTTTCTCATTTTGAAACAGAATTACAAATCCATAGTTACATGAGTGTTGCAAGCACTGTGTGCATTATTAACTGTCTGTAACAGGCAGTCTATATTATATTTTTGCAATGCAGTCTCTTTGCTCCCATCACAGTATCGTAGCAGAAGTGATTTCAGAGTTATTTGTGGTTCCAGGAGAATGGAGAACAGGAGGGATCCCCTCATGGCTTCTAACCCTGCACTGCACCTTCCTGAAGAGCACACTTGGAGCAGCTCAGGAGGGGTCAGCTAAGATGAACTCAGGGGTTGGGTTTGGTTTTCTCCCATCCTGGGGGGCATTCAGCTGCCTCAAAGGGTCTCTGGGTTACCTGCCTGGTGGTGTATGTGCCAAATTTCCACATGTCCTGAGGGCAGAAAAGAGTCCTTGTGCTCCCACCCCTCCTGCAGTGGAGGTGTCACCTCCAGCCCTCCCCTGCCACCATCCAGGGCTGTCTGTTCCTGTCTGTCTGAGCTGGTTCCTTGGATATATTGGCTAAAATTGAAGGAAGAGTGGAGAGCAGTTTGTAGTGAAGAGGGAGACACTCACTTTTAGAACAAAGCTTCAGAATATTTTCAGTCGATTAATTGTTCTGTTCTTCCCCTGCAAAGTCATTCCCTGTAACCCTGTTGATTTATCAAGGAGCCAATGGAAAGTGGGAAAAATGCCTGAAAAGACAAAGAGAGAAAATGCAAAGAACTGAATCATAATAACAATCTAAGGATACAATAGATTTCATCAATTAGAGATGAACTTTTTGTCAGAATATCTTACTGGCATTTTTCCCTTCATATAATAGAATATTTGTGTTTACTTATCTGTGGTGATGAGGCAGATCTGTGGGAGCTACTAGAGAGACATTATTAAATTCTGCATCTACCCAGTAAGGAGATAATGATACCAATTTCATGTTGGAGTTCCAGTTTTGTAACTGTTTCTCTCTAGAACAATAATCCAGCAGGGCTTCAGAATCTTCCTTTGGCTTTACACCCTCTGCTGTAACGTGTTAATGAGCAATCATTTAGAGTGATAACAAATTAGCCAGCATAAAACACTGGAGCAGAACAAGGCATTGGCAGTGTTGTTCTGCCTGGTTAAACAAAGGACAGGTTAAGATGTTGGAGTGGAAGAATATATTCATAATGTGTTCACAGCATCATGATTCTCATGGAATGATAACTGTTTGTGATGGCTTCACTTCCAGAAGTCACTATTTGCTTCTTTTTCACAGCATGTAGCTTGATTTTTCTCATTGTGTGTAGTCCCCCAGGCAGCACTGGCACCTCTGGGCCATAGTTAGTTGATGCCTTCACTTGAAAGTAAAAAAAATAAATAAAAAAATCAATTATTCCCTGGGTGTGCCCAGGGGGGAATTGATGCTTTAAGAAACTTGGCCTCCCTGTTCCAAGGTGGGAGATGAGGTGTGCAGTGTGCCAAGAGTTTCACTTGTGCTGCTTTGTTTTAGCCCAGGTAATAATGTGTTTGAGCTCTGTCCTCAGGCTGGGTTATCTCACTAGTTGAGATACATCCCCTTCTACAGCTTCTACTCCATGGAATACAAGATTTTCTAAGCTGTGAAGTAAACTGTCACAGTTTGGGTTCCTCCTCCCCTCACAATCACAACACATATTGTATTAGCTCAGTTGTGATTCACAGGCTCAATGTTTATGAGCTCCTTGTAAGTGTGTTTTCCTGAAAGGAGCTTTGGCAGCTGCTAAAGATTTTTGGTGGTAAAAATACATTCTGGGTGATTCAGACTGTGCCTGGGTTATTAAAACAGGAGAGCAAAGTTTGTGTCTTGAGGTATCCTGGGCAAGAGGTGCTTTCTTCTGAAGAAATAAGTCAATCTGCTACAACTTATTTCAGAGAAATGCCCAAACAATTAATAGAATGTTTATTTATTGTTGTAATTCCCACAGACGAGAACCCCAAGAGGTTTTATTTGACTGAGTTACTGCTATATTCCACCTGGAAGTGATAAACCAAGGCAAAACTCTGGCTCAAACCTGAAGGCTGGGGTTAAGCATTTCTGAACCCTGGGAGCTCAGAACAGGGTTTGGGAAACTGTCCAGACAGAAGGGTTTCAGCCTGTTTTCATGGGCCCATCTTCTTTTCCTCCTTCTGTCAGGTACTTTTGTATTTTATCCCACTGCATTGTGTCTGACCACAGGAGGAGGTGCCTCATTCCACATTTCATTTTAATAACAAATGCAGCTCATATAATTCTTGTACTTTAGTCTGTTTGTGTATATCTGTATATATAAAATCTATAGCAGTGCCTAAACCACTTCTGCTGTTACTTATGGTCCCAACATGCTTTCTTGGTCCATCTCCCTCCTTCCTTAATTTAAACTAGGAGTTCTTCAGGGCAGTGGTTTTTCTCACTGTGGCATTGTGTGTTCCCCTGTATAACACAGAAATCAAAGCTCTATTTTCTGGTAAAACATAAAAGTGCTGATGATAACAGCATTGGAGAGACAGTAGCATTTCTTCTTTTGTCTTTTCCACCACCTTGTGAACTCATTTTGCCCACCCTTTGCCCTGATGCTCCTGTGGATTTTGCTGAGAGAAGGCTGCAGGGTTTGACTTTGCATCTCTACTCTGTCCCAGCCACTCTGGCTTTGCAGGTTCCCCCAGAGCAGTGAGCTGTGGATCCAAGCAGGATAAGTCACCTGTAGAGAACGGCTCAGGCCCCAGTTAGAAGGGAACTTCCCACAGTCTGACTACCAACACTGTGGACTCTTTAACACACTGATCTGAGATGAACTCCTTGTCTCAGGTGGGTGAATTCTAGTTTGAAATTTAGTGGTGCCCTCTCAGCACCTTAACTGTCTTACACACTCTGGATAAGAAATTATTTTAGCATAAATCCCCTGGACTTGTGGTGTTTTGCTGTGCATTTCCCCCTGTGCAGTACTGGACTTTGCATTTGGTTTAGGAGAAAGAGTTTGCTTTAGCAATTAGTTTAGCTCCCATGGACACCACTGGGAGTTTTGCTTTGTAAAGGCCACACGAAATTCAGTAACATCCCATTAAACTGGTGTCAAGGCATCCCTTCAGAAAAAGACTGGAATGCTGTATCACTCATTCTGATCCAAATTAATTGGTTGCTGTTTTGCTTCATCTTAATCAAAGGTCTGCAGTGAGCCACATGCATCAATTATATCTAAGTATGCACCAAAGAGCATTGGATAACTTCTTGTCCACAAGAGGTGTAAGGTTGGAGGTGCAAGGAGGTTTCATCTCAGTGCTGTTTGAACTGGGGTTGGCAGCTCATCCCTTGGCTCCCCCAGGTGCTGTTTCCACATGGTTGTATAAACTCTTTGTGTTTGTCACCCAAAAACTGCTCAGGTACATTGTCAGCTTGGTGGCAATGGTGGTCCTGCTTCACAGGAGCTTAAATCCCTGTTGGGGTGCAGACAGGGAGTACACTTGGAATTCCTGTGGCACCTCTGCAAACCAAGGTTGAGGCACTAAGGACTTGAAAGGAGTGAGGAGGGAAAAGCCTCCCCTTCCTGCTTGATATGGTGATCAGTGGCTCCTGGAGTTTGCAGCATTTCAGGCAGGAAAACAAGAGAGCATTGATGGATTAGGAAAGGAGCAGGATCCTCTGATCCCTCCAAAATAAGTGATAAGCCCTGCAGAGCTATGAGGTCACAGAATCCATCCTGGAACAGTGTTGCACCTCTTGCTATGCACAAAGGATTGTCCCAATATATCCTTATTTCAGTGATCAGCCCCAGTTCCTGAGTGCTGCACTGGGATGAGCTTTCACAGAAGAAGGTTTTATTGGCAAAATCAATTTTTCAAGTCTGTACATCTGCCTGTTTATCACTCTGAAAAGGATAAAATCCCTTTAAGTCCTAAATGCTCTTGGATTACTGACAGCCCAAACTCTTAATTAGCCTGTCACCTAAGAAGATTTTTGATTCAAGATGAATGTCCTTCACTCCTGTGTCGTATTTAATGTGTGGAAATCAGTACAAAGTTTCAAAAATAGCTATTCCAAAATCACAGATTAATAGATCTCCAATTCCGTCTGCAGTGTTACAATTAATGTTCTTTCTGGTTTGTGAGAGGCTGAGCTCTGTGTGTTTCTGTAGAAAGGGGCACATCCAGGTGATCAAGGTTTAATTTTAACTAACATGATGCTAATGAGCTGTTACTCCCGTATGGGGAGTAGGAAGTAGAAGAAAGGGTAAGGAAAAGTGATACATCATCCTTCAGCTAAATACAGTGTGGACTTACTCCTTTGAATTACAGTGTGCAAACAACTAGTACAGACATCCAAAATATATGACAGCTTCTTTTCTGTGCAGTATTAACACTGACAACTTTATCCAAGCAGCATATAAAGTTTAGTGTTAACAACAAATGAGTCACTGAAGCAATGTGTTCTAGAATTAAGGACTGGAGGAAAAAGAAATTTAAAAATGTGAGTTTTCAACAGGGGGGTAGCACAATAGAAGATGTGTCAGGGAAGGACTGTTGCAGATGTCCTATATTCTGGAATCACATATATTAGATAATATATTTTTATTTTCCTCCACGTCTCAGAAGAACTAGCAACAGAAATTTAGCAAAAGACGTTTATAGATACATGGGGGAAATGGGGCATAAAGTTTAAGCACCAAGTTGGGACTATAAACCCTGCCTTGTGCTACTCTGTGTATTTTTAATGAAGTGCTCATGTAGAGGCTGAAACACCTATTACTCTGTGCACTTTCCTTGGTAAAAATCCCATGTGCTGATATACATAAATGCCATGAGAGAATGAATAAAGACTTTATAACCTGGGCTGTTTCAGACTAGAGGTTGCTACTTGCTAGAAGATAACACTCTCATTAGCAAGTGGATCTGATAATTAATTCAAATAGGATTAATTGTATTGTAACATCATCTTAGCTCCAGTCCTAATGACGAGGTTGTGAACATGATATGCTGAACTCATGAGTCTCCTGTAAAAGCTGCAAAGTCCTCTGTGTTTGCAGAAGACAACTGTTAGTGCACCAATCAGAGCTGGCCTTCTCACACCAACAATATCCTTGTCAGATCTCGATCCACCTTTTTGGTCAAGGGAGTTGCTGGATGTTTCTGACCTTCTGACCCCTGCCAACCTTACGTGGTGAGAAACTGTCTGGGACAGAAAAGCTCACCTTTCTTACCCTTTCTGTTATAAAATTCAGAGAAGAGAAATCAGATGGGGGAAGGAGTTACCATAAAGTTTTTTGGCACCTTATGGTGTAGGTTTGACATCTGCTTCAGTCAGAAATCAGTCATGAAACAATTGGCTGCACAAACATTGCAGGAGCTGCTCTGGTCAGAGGCTTTCACAAAATGTTCAGCAATGCCCCTCTGGCTTTACCCTTCCCTTTCAGAGCCCAGTGGCCCTGTTAGTCCCCTGAAGCAAAGTGTTCACAGCTCAGGAGCACAGAGACACTGCTGGAGGAATGATGCACTTCTTTATCTTAGCAAGGGACACCTTTGCAATGTCAGTGCCGGGTTTGGAGGCTGCAGGAGCTGCTCTTCCTCAGGGAGAGCTGTAACACCAGTGCCTGTGTTGCCCTGAAGAAGTGGGTGTTATGGAGCAGAGAGCTTTACATTTGCACCTCTTTTTTGGGGTGTGATAGAGAGTGAGAAAGTATTTCCTGTTATTTCATTACAGTGAAATTACATTTCTTCTTCCTTGTGTGAGCTTACAGAATATTCTACACTGACTAACAAACCTCCTCTTTGCTTGGCTTTCTCCTGCTGACAGTGTCTTTATTTGTAAAAGATAAAAGCTTCTCTGAAACATATTAAACTATTCAAACCTTATTACATATTTTCTTCCCTCTAGCAGGAGATTTTCAACACTGAATATACAAAGCATCACCAAATGCAAATCTGTAAACTCTTGCTGGTGGTGAGAATGAATTGAATTGTCTTTTCTTGGTATAATGAGATAAAAACAGGACAAGTAAAGGCCCAGCCCAGAGTGAGGATGCTGTGTTGGTAGACTACAGAGTACTGATTTCTGTGTGTAACAAAACCTGAATGATGTGAAGGAAGGTTCTGTACCTTGCAGGAATAATGTCTGCACTGGGAAGCTTCTGTCTTTTCTGGATGGTTCCTTGGGTGACTACCAGCCTTGAGACAAGCACACCCTGATGAAAATCCCATGTCTTTGAGGTCCAGGACTTGCTGAATCGTGTTATCACGACCTCCCTGCCAGAACACGAGGGGGCCCATCTCCCACACAGGCAGGATGTGCACAAGGACCAGGGCACACAGCAAAGAGCCCTGCTGGGGATCTGCCTAATGAGTCCTTCTGCTCCTCTGCTGGCCTAAAAAAATGGTGCCAAAAGAGTGGTACAGCCAGGAGAAATTGCCTGGGTGGAAGAACATGTTGTCCAATACAAATATTCCTGCATCAGAAAGCAGAGGAGAGAAATGAGCCCAGTTTTCAGAGTGGCTGGAAGTAACTCCCTGTTAAAGAACAGTGCAGCAGAGGTAGGGAGAGCAATTCCTTTCTGTCTGGGGATAGAAGGACAAGTGCAAGTCTTGAGAAGCTCAAAAGCAAATAAAAAGCCCAAACCAAAACCCTGAACAAAAAACCCTAAGGATTCTAAGGCTTTAAGCCTTCCCCACACTGCTCAGCAAAGACAGAAAGAACCTGGCAGACCAGAGGTTGGTTTGATCCCTGTCATCCCACGTTATCCTGCTCTCCTGGAGGGCTCACCTGCATCCTCAGTAACTGTTCTCATCCACTAAAATGGAATTTTTGCTGAGTTTCTTCCTTATGCCTTAGTTTTCACCCAGGGATACCAGCCATTCCTAAGGGAAAGCCTTTGTATTTTCCCCCATTTAAGGTGGTATCATTATACTCAGCTATTTTGTACTCTTTGACTTTTCTAATGAGTAATACTTGAAAAGGCTGCTGGCTCTGCCTATTGTGTGAAGCAGCATCTGGGCTGACATTGGTGAAAAAGCTCTTAGTCCACCCCAGGAGTGATGTTGCTGATGTACCTTTCATATAAGGTGTTTTATCCCTTCTTACCTTCGGACAGATGGATTTACTGGGATTATTCCCTCTGGGCTAATAGCTACAATTTCTTTGTACATGGGAAATTTAAAAGGAGCAGTACCTTTGATTGATTTGTTGAGGAACTGGATGTGATTCCTGTGAATACATTTTGAAGGGTTAGATGTTTAAAGCTAATTGTGTATTTAACTGCTGAGCTGCACTGAGGTTTGACTTTAGGACTGAGTGCTGGATGAACCAGCAGGTTATAAATGCTAACAAAGCAATACAGCCCTGTCTACTCAGCTTCCACCTGATTTTGCTCATGGCTGCATTTTTACCATCTTTCTGCCACTAAACTTTCCACCCTGCAAAGAGCCTTGTTAGCAGCTCAAAATGAACCGAGTTGCCCAGATATTTCCCATCCCTGGAAGTGTTCAGGGCCGGGTTGGATGGGGCTTTGAGCAGCCTGGTCTGATAGAAGGTGTCCCTGCCCATGGTGAGGAAGGTTGGACCAGATGATCCTTGAAGGTCCTTTCCAACCCAACCCTTCTAGGATTCTATGCAACTTAAGATTTTGAAGAAAAGTTGTTACACCTCCAAAACTTGGCCTCCCTTGTTACCATGGTACCAGTAGCAGGCACTCTCCTGCCTGGAATATTGCTCCTACTGCAAACATCTTGGGAAAAACAGCTTAGTTTTGTTAGACTTAGTGTTAATATTATGTAAAGCATCAGCCTGGAGGGGACTGCATGGCTTCTGTCCCACAGGCATGTGGACAATGGGCTCAAGGTTGATTTGCTGCTGGTGAGACCTGGCCTTGGGTTACTTACTCACCTGTGTGTGTTCCCACCTTTCCTTGGCAGCCTGTTTGTCCACTGCTCAGTCTTCTCTCTGCTTTTTCTCTGGGTGATTTTTCACTGTTCTTTTTCTCACTTAACCTGAATGTCAAAGCAAAGACTTTTAAGGAAGGGTAGAGTATACTGGTTGTGTCTTGGCTCAGAGGAATAGACTAGATGTCCTTTTAAAAGACTTTTCTCATCCCATCTTTCATGACTCCATGAGCTTAATACAAAACTGTGTTTTCAGTGAGGCTCTTTATGGGTCAGTGACAAAAGGATTGAATTGACCACTTTCCCTTGCAAGAATAAGCTGTGAAATGTCACATCCTCATTAGAATGCAAAGACCACTACTGTCTGTTTAGATATTTTCAATGAAAGACAGACATGGAGTAATTATTTTTCAGAGTGGATACTTGTTACAAAAAAACCCCCAAGCCTAAACCCAAGAAAGCCTCCAGTCAGTCACTCATTTGCCAGTGGCTTTATGTTAAAAAATTCTCAATTATATTCCTGTAACACTTACCAAATGTGACATAGTCTTTGATATGTGAAGAAAGTGAGGGAAACATTGTAAGAAAACAAGCTGGACCAAAATATTTTCCAGTCTATGTTGCAAATCTGCAGTTCAGGACACAATGTGGGCATGTGCCCACAGATGTTTCATGTCATGCCATTAAAAGATTGCATTGTTTAGCATATCAGGTACTGCCATCTAAATCTGCAATTATCCATTGTTTCAAGCAGTTACATGATTTGTTATGGGCACACAGCCCATATTTTTAGCTTTTATGTAGTCCATTTAATGTATGTAATACTAGAATAAATTAACACCTGCAGAGCTGTGCAGAAGGGCCAAGTGCAGAACTAACACCAGGACAATTTTCTGTCACTGCCATGTTTCTGTTCTGACAGTTCTCTTTCAGGGTTATACCAGATCAACCTCTCTTGAAGAACCTGTTTTCTTTTTAATCCTGCCCATAATTGTTATAGCTTGGGCTGAATGTGATCAGTGCTTTCAGGTAATTGTCCTACAATAGCTTTTTATAGTGCTCTTCCTAGTTTTTTTCTTTGATTTGCTTTCTGAATTAAAGCCACTTCAAATACCTGCACTTCAGCTGGTTGTGATTTAGCAGTCAGATTCACTCTGGCTTTTGCAAATCTTCTCCTTTGAAGCACTTACCTTCACTTCCAGGCTCCTGCACTATCAATCTTTCACGCAAGGCAGTGACTCTCTCCCTGAAAAAAAAAATACCTACTTTTCAATCAAAGAATCCATGTAGGGAGATCAAAAAAGGATCTGGCAGTTTTTGGCAAGAGGTCTCCAGAGCATCCAGCACCCCTGTGCTGCTGCAAGTGCAAAGACAGGTTCATCTGACAGGGTTGTGTGGAGCTGGGCAGAGGAGGGGAGGGCAGGAATCTCCTCCAGGCTCTCGCTGCTCCAGCTGCTCAGACGTGGAGGAGTCTGAGTTGCAGGGAATGAAGCACATTCACATTCACACCACTGCTTGAGAGGAAGAAAAGGATGTTTCAAAAATCAGTCCTGTCTGCCACCTGCGTTTGCTCTCTCCAAAATTCAGACTTTGCTATTAGACAGCAAGAGCCAAGGCTGTGTTATGATACCATCCCATGGCACAGGGGAGGGCAGACTCCATCCACCCTTCTATAACAAGGACAAGAAGAAAAGAAGCATCACCACAAATAAAAAAACGTGGAAGAAAGGCCATACCAAACTCAAGGCCCTCTGATCCTGGGCCAGCCCACTGCATAGAGAGGTTTGTCCCCTTGCTGAGGATCCCCACAGCCAAAGGGACGAGGGCAGGGGCACGGATGGAGCTGCAGAGTTGTCTGCAGGTGACATTCCACAGGGAGGAAGAGGAGCCAAATGTGACAGTACCAGAGCACTGCCCTGGCAAGCTGCATCCCCACTGTGCAGAGAGTAACAATTCAGTTGTGGGTTGAGGAATTTTTGCCTCTTTTTGTGTGAGGGGAACAGGACCCTGACGTTTTTCTAATCAGGCAGACACTCTTCTCAGTCCCTCTTCCTGGCCATGGAAAACTGAGTCAACACTCAGCTCATACAAATGAACTGGAATTGTTGCTACTCCTTCTCTTGCCTTGTGCTGGCACTTAACTCACTGTGTATCTCGACTGTCATTCATGAGCTGAGCTCCTGTTTTCTTGGCAATCATCTTGCTAATTATTCATCTCTTTCATGCATATTATACACATTGCTAAACTCCCAAAATAAGACACCTCAGTGATATGAATAGGAGGCATGTAGGTAGGTCCTATCACCATGCTCTTGAATATTTAGATGGTAATCTGAGGATAAAAAAATAAGCACAGCTCACTAATGAGTTACAGCTCAATGTTTGCTCATGGATATGTGCTTATGGATATGCATTCTGCCTGTTGATCACTAAGGAAACATGTCATGTGCAGGGAGGATCAGAAGAGTTCTGGGTTTAAAGGCTCACTGCCCCATGGAGCAAAACTGGAATGTAAATAAAAAAGGAAATTTTAATAATCTTTATTTATTTATAAACAAATAGAGGCAAAACTTCTTGTTAGGAAAACAAAAAAACAAAGCAAACCACCCCACATGTGCTTTTCCCTGAGATTTCAGTTTCAAGCTTTTCAGATAGAAATATAAAATAAGAAGGAAGTTTTTGTAGCTGTTACTCTCCCCAGGGGAGAGTGGTTCAGAGCAGTTTTAGCAGAACGAGCTACTAATGAGGCTTTCTCCTCAAATTCCCTTTCTCCTTTTCCTGAGGAGACTTCATTCTCTCATCCTGAGCCCTCTGAAATGGGACCAAACACAACTGCAAATAAAAGAGAAAAATCACAGCGTTAATAACCCAGGCACTGCCTCAGTTGTGGGGCAAAACTCCTGCTGGCAGGTACCTGCAGGGGGACTTTGGTGACCTCCTGAGCTGTGTGTGCACGGAAAGTGTGCGGGAGGTTGTTCCCTCATGGAGCAGAGCAGAAGGATGGCATGAAACACTGCCCAGCAGCACTTGTCTGCTCCAAGAGTAGGAGTATGAGCTGTCTGGGCTCTCTCTCCCCCTTTAGACTTCTTAACGGTGCTGAATGCAGTGTTCTGGAAAACCTCGAGGCAGCCTTCACTCTGCATTACGTTCCTTGTCACTGAGTTTGTGGCTTCCTTGCTCTGCAGCCCCAAAATGATTTTGTGAGACAACCTTGGGACTCTGCCAGCTGCCCACTAACACCCTCCTGCCATGGAGCAGCTGAGGTGACACCCTGGGGCAGAGGCTTGTCCTCTCTGACCTCGGCACTGTCACGGAGCAACAGCAGGGACTGGCTGGATTGGGACGGGGAAAACGTCACCTACCCAACTTTGGGCCCAAAAGGGCTTTCAAGGGGTGTGTGTGGGGTGTTTTTGGTAGAGAAGCAGAGAGACAGGGTCTAAAGCTAGAAGTGGGCTAAAGTCCCCTCGTGCTGTCCCCACAGCTGGGCTGAGCCCCAGGTCCTCTGGTGCCTCAGCCTGTGAGTCCCGTGGGCTCTGCCACAGCTTCCTCTGCCCAGACAGCACCAGCCTTCAGGGCTGGGCATCTTCTGCTTTGCTCCACTGCAAAAGAAATCCTTTGCTGCTTGTTGAGAGGGTTTCTGGTGTTTAATTAGTCATATGAAGCAGCATCCAATCCATCCCTTCTGCTGAGGGCAGGGTGGCAACCCTTTGCTTCAGGGAACTGGGCCATATGTGCTGTACAGGACCAAGCTGCTTCAAACACACCAGGGGGTTGGCCCTGCTGGTGATTCAGCCTCTCCCTTACTCTTAGTTATTTTTTCATGGCTCTCTTCTTCCCCTGTAATAGAGAAGTGGACCTCCTCCCTGAGATAATAAATAAATAAATAAATTTCTTGTGCACTCTACCTGTGCAGCAGCAGCAGCACTGTGGGAGATGTTATTTACATGAACTTCATTAATATTTATAGCCACATTTATAGCTTTGTTCAGCAGGAGGCTTGATCAAGTCAGTAGTATGTCTGGGGATCAGTCTTTGGTATACTACTTTTAATGAGAATAATTTGCATTTAATAAAGTGCTTGAGGTAGAAAGTTTCAATCCAGATTGGATTTTTTTTTGTGATATTTGGGGAAATATTTGGATTAGTGGATTGATTCCACATCCATTTTCACTTGCAGTGATGGAATGAAAACAGACATCTGAATCCAAAGGAACAGGCTGACAGGAACAACTTGAGAATATGCCAGAAAATCAAGGGGAAATTTTTTCTTGTAGTCCCTGTATCGTGGGTGGTGCAGAATTAGAGTTGGATCCTGATTGCTTTTGGATCCTGATTTGCCTTTCTCTTTGTCATAATCCCTGCAGACAACCAGGAGGGGCAGTTGGAGAAGCCCAGGATCCTCACATGTTGCTTTTCAAGTGGAGTTTAACTCTTCACTCCACCTTTCCCTCCCCACAAATGTACGTGCTCAGACTGCTCTGGTTTCTAAGTTTTCATTTCACCTGTCCCTGTGTGATTTCATGGAGACACTGTTCAGAACCAGGCAGTTTTCAGGACCAGCCCTTCCTTCTGCCACCATATTGACTTGGCTGTAACTATTTATAGGCACAAGCCTCTCCACAAAAATTTGAAAGGCCAAAGAGTTAAGAGATGTAAGAGTGGCTTCAGCTGAAGATGGTGAACAGAAATAGGTCCGGGATAAAGCACATCAGAAACCTCCCTCATTCATCCTGACCTCTGAGTAATCTGGGAGAAAGGATCTATAATCTTTCTGGTTCTCTTCTATTGGCAAAGACATAGAAATATGCAATATCTACTTCTATGCCCCACTGTTTCTCAGGATTTTGTAACTTTGTGATTTATTTTAGCCCTAAAATATTTGGGTTTTTTTTTCTGCAAGGTATTAGTGTTCTGCTGCCAACAGTTTTTTGGCTGGGCAGGTTCTATGGCCAGGCTGTGTCTGCAATGGGATCACCCTGAGGATTGTTATTCCTCAGGAGCATCGAAGTGTGACCTCTGTGAGTGGCATTAGTGAGGAATTAACAATCCAGGTGTTACAAGAAACATCAAATCCCTGTGTGCCCTGACTCCCTTGTGACCCAGGTGGTCCCTGTGCAACATGTGAATATTGTAGGGCATGTTTCACAGAGCAACCAGGGGACAGAAAATGCCCAGATTCCCAGCTTTTATTTTGGCTTTGGCTACATAATCTGTTGAGTTTTGTTGTTACAGCAGCTGCTTGGCCATAAAGTAGGATATGACAAGGGCTTGCATGTTTTATTATACTTAGTGTGAGCCATAAACATTTGGATCTACATAACCTCTGGCCATTCACAGATGGTTGCTGTTGCCATCCCCAAGCATAAATGTTGCAATAACTTTACTAAACAAAATTACAGCTAAATTCAAGTGTATATGCTTGTGGCTTTAATGTCCTCGATCAGAAAATGAGGAAAATAAGGATTAATTATATTTGTGTTTATATAACCTGGTCTCTTGGAAGGTGTCTCTGCCCGTGGCAGGGGGGTTGGAACTAAATTATCTTTAATTTCCTTCCCACCCAAACCACTCCAGGACTCAGGGATATTCTGGATTTTAGAATCAAGTTTTAAGCAGCTGTTATAATGATTTCTTCTGGATGGGCATTTTCTGTTCAGCTCATTTGTATATTTTACAATCATTTAAAAAATGATTCAGCAAACAAATAAATGGAGGGCCCAACGAGGGCTGAGATGAAAGGAGGAGGAATAAACAGAGAATCTGCATCTGTAGGTGCTTGCAAACCACTGAAACCTTGAGCAAGGAGGATTTGGAGGCTGAGCAGGGTTTATGTAAATGCTACAATTCTTTTGCATTCATACTTCAGTGCTTCTTCACTTCCTCAGGAGGATATTGTTGTGTCCCAGGTCATTAATCTCACCACACAGTGTATTATTGCACACAAGCTTTCTTAATACATTTGGCAGCCTTGCTTGTTGTTCTTGAACATATATTGAATATTTACCCAGCAGGTATTTGTACAGGTTCTGCAACGTGGCAGAACAGCTTTCAGTTAGTGTCAGGAATTTTCTGGCTCTCTGGAAGGACTTTTTAAAAAGAGGGACAGATTTAAAAGATCTTATCAAAACATGATCTACAATTTCTTCCCCTCTTGCATTGCAATTTGTCCTCTGGGTATTATGTGCACTTATTAATGTACGTGTTGAGGATGTATCTCCATGATGTAGAGAGTTTGTTTTGAAGTTTGGGGTCTGATTGTTAGATATATTGTAAAAGCTAGAGAATAATTTAAATTACATTCTGGAGGATAATTTTAAGGGCTCTCTGACCTTCCACGGAACTTGTCCCATTGCATTTGGTCATGTTCACTCCTCTTCTCTCCCTGCCCTTGGTACTGAACATTTGTCTCCAAAACACACTGGTTATGGAGAATCCCAAGACAAAGCTTATCCTTAGTGTGAGTTTAGTACCACAGGTAACTAAATCTCCTTTTTGTGAGAATGTTTCACCATAAAAATAATTTTTATTGAAAAAAAAATAAATCATTGAACTATACTAATGTCAGCAGAAGATCTAGAGGAGAAATATTTCAGGAAAATTCTTTTTGTCCATATCTTTTCAATTCCTTACAAGACCATCATATCACAATAGGTAAATATTTTGGGAGCTAGAGATCTGTTATACCAGGAGCTGGCACCAAAGTGAAGGGAAATGAGAATATCCACTAAGCAGTTTTGAAGGATGCAGAGTATGTTGTGAAGGGGATGTAAAATCTATCAAATGGGGAGATATCAATTAATTGCTCATCCCATTATTTTGAGGTCTGTAATTGTCACCAGCAGTTTGGCCATATGTTATTTTTTGTTCCTTTAACTATTAGGCCACAAACCTGCAAATCAGAACCAACCTCAGTGCAATTTGGAAGTAGCTCCAGTGGAGTCAGCAGTGCCAAACTGGTTTGCATGAATGCTGAGGAAATGTGGCCCCTGGGGTGAGAAGAGCTCAGGGTTTTCACCACCAGTGGGTGTTTTGTGCCTGCCTTGCACGGAGAGGTCACAGCACAAACGCATCCTGATACAGCACCAGAAGTTAAGGAGCGTTTAAAGGTATCTGAAAATGAAGCAGCAAAGCTGCAGAGGGATCTGGGTGAAGGTTTCAATTCTCATCACACACCACTAGTTAACACAAATGAGTATTTTTATAATCAGGGTTCAGAGGTGATGAAGAAGCAGCAAACTGCAGTCAAACTGGGTTCGTGTCACTGGTGGCACAGGCACACGGAACCTTGAAATGCTGCTTGACTTTTATAGGGAGATGTAAATCAGGCCTGGATCACTTCAACAGTTCAAGAGCCTCAGAAAATGTTTGAGCTAAATGCAGCTGAGTTTTATGATTGTGCTTTTATGCATCGAGCTCTGAAAATGAGCAGTGCAATGAAGTTATTTCAGAGTCTCCCTAAAGCAGAACATTGTACCTGCCAAAGAGAAAAGCAGAAACCAATGTTGTTTCATTTGTCACCTTTGTAGATGTGGCTCTGAGGTTCACCAGGGTGAATGCAGAAAAGCACCGTTGTAAGGGCTGGAATTTGTGGGTATTCCTTATAAGATTTAAAAAAAATAATAATGGAAAGGATATTTGTCACGGTTTTAATCACAGTCGTAGGGCTTTTATGTGCACTGTGTACTTGGTATTACACAGGAAAGCAGAGAAGATGCAACACCCCTGACATAATGATATTATTACCTATTTGTAACTCAAGAATGTAATATTAACCCTTCTGATGTCAAAAGGGGGCCAGGTTTAGGATCTTACCCTGTAACATAAATGTGCTGCAATGGTTCCTGGACATTTCTTCTACTTTCTATGGCACAGGAAAAAATGGACTCAAAGGTCTACCACAAGCAAGTGAAGGTTACATTATAGAGAGCAACAGACATTGCTACTAAACCACAGACAAAATCCCTGTAGCAATAATCTGATTAACCTTTAATACTTTTTCATGCAAAACATCCTGGTTTGGTGTAAAGGACAATTTCCTTTGCTGCTGTTCTATTTATCTGCTCTTTATGTCAGCCAGAGCTGACAGATCTGAAATGTGTCCATTACACCCTGGCAATGCACTTTCTTGGGTTTTAGGAAACTTGAACAGGAATCAATTTGAAGTGCTGAAACATTTAGTGAATTGATACACAGCAGTGGAGCTGCCTGGTAAAGAATGCAGAGGAACAGGGAAGAGGTTTCCATGCCAGCAAATGTGTCTTTCACTGTACCAGAGAACAAAGTGTACAGACCTTGACTATAATTTAGATTTGCCACGAGACCCAGAGATGTCAGGAGACCGAAGTTGGGACAATTCAAATTGAAGGATTTGTGCTGTGCTTCTTTAGCCAGAATGTCTCAACTGGGAAAAGACATGTTGAACACTTCAAATAGGAGTAAAATTGGGTTTCATTTCACTGCCAGCTGTACATATCATTTGCAGGAAAATCACCTGTGCATAGTTTTATGCATAATTTAAAAATCTCTTCTCCTAATCCTTACAACGAGATCAAATGGCCCCGAGCTGTGCAGGAAAAGTTCAGATTGGATATTAGGAACAATTTCTTCAGTGAAATGGCTGTCAAGCATTGGCACCAGGGCAGTGGTGGAGTCCCCATCCCTGGAGGGATTGAACAGATGTGTGGATGTGGCACTTGGGGACAGGGTTTAGTGGTGACCTTGGCAGCACTGGGGGAACGGCTGGAGCTGGAGGATGGGGTTGGAAGGCAGGACAAAGCTGTGCAGCCTTTAACACAGGGGCTCATAAAGCCAAGCTTTGGTTTAACAAGTTATAGCAGCAATTACTTTTGTGGTGGGGAATGACAGGGCTTTTCCAGGGAGCCAATCCAATAAACAGCACGTGCATTTCACAGCAATAACTGCTCTGATTTACAGCTGTGACTCAGGAAACCCAACTGAAAGGTTGGAATGATGATGACACTCGTTATTGACTGTGGCATTAACTTGCTGAGATGCAAAAAATCACTCTGTGGGAAGTAAATTAAAATCCAGGAATGAAATTAATTCAATTTGTCCTGTCTGACCAGTGGGCTTTATATTCCATTCTGATGTGAAGTGCTATGGAGTGTGCTCAGAGGTCACTGTTCCCACGGGCATTTGAAGAAGTGAGGGCAGCAAGGAGAGACCAGAGAGTGGAGGTGTAGGAATTAATGGGAGTCCCAACTCAACTTGGTGCTTCAGCAGAGGTCTTCTTTTAAGCAGTTATAGCCACAGATCAACTCCAGCTTATAGGAACTTCTGCTGAGACATGGAATTCCCAGGTATGGAAATAAGGAGTTTGAACTACAGCAGGTGCCATTCTGGTTGTGTATGGAAGTATTTCATGGCTGAGCACAGTGAAGTGCTGAGATCTCTTACCTGGGGGCTGCAGACCCCCTCCAGCACTGTGGTCTTCCTGAGTCTCTCCCAGGGATGGTTCAGGAGAGCTGACCATTAACAGGCTGTTTCTGAGGTCACTTCCACCCCTCATTTTCTGTGATTTTATGAGGAACTTGCCCTGTTAAAGGGAAGCAGCTACTTCATTGTGCTGGAGACAGACATCTATACCCTGGCTGAAGATGAAATGTGGTGTCACATTCTCTGTTTCTCTTGATGCACACTGTGCCTGTGTGTCTGCTGAGGCAGACAGTGAGTCTTCTCGTGAAAATCCAATACAATCTGCCTTGTGACAGTTTCCTTTTCTCCCCCTCACTCCTTGCATGTCTCTGTTTCCTTTCAATACCCTGGCAGTTCTCCAGACTAGAAATTTGATGAGAGAGCAGGGGTGTGTTATGAGCATTGGCAAGGTTTTCTCATCTTTGCTTGCTTGTTCTCTGCTTGCTCACCCTCACGTGACCGATGTCAAACCCTGTCTCTGATTTGGGTAACGAGTACATGGTACCCTGTCAGAAAAAGCAGATGTTATTCAAAGCTTCAAACCACAAGAGTATCTAATGAACAAAGAGCAGTAAGTGTGTCTTCAGACACCTCTGGGCCTGTCATGGGAGAAGAGCCCTGGATATCATTGTCACTTTCTGGTGCCAAGGAAAATGGAACTGTCCAACATGTCCTTGGTTCCTCATGATGGGTGATGTGCTTTTGTTTCTCAGGAATTAAAACATCCCCTTGAAATCTGAAATCAGCTGTGGAAGTTGACTGCTTAGTGCTGCCAAACCTAATAAAAGCCAAGACAGGTTTCTAAGCTCTCTTTGCCCTGAGATTTGTGTAAGGTAGACATAAGTCAGGTGTACTTGTTCCTTAGGGCAAGTGTATTAAAGTCTTTCACTTTTTGGCCTCTGCTCCTCTGCTTCTGACATCTTACCCTGGACAGCTCTCCCTGCCAGATATGAGTTTGAGAAACAACTCAGGTGTTCAGAGAAGCAGAAATGTGCTGGTCTTTGCTCCCATGGAGTAGGGGGAAGCCCTTTTAAGTCACTTGCAGGCAGTGAAATGCAGAAATGCCCAACTGTGCAGTGCTCTTCCCAAAGGAGAACAAAAATGAGAGCAGGACTCATAGGCCATCCTCTCCCTCTGCAAATCAGCTGGAGACTGAGCTTCTCAGACTGGTCCTTCTTCTCTGCAGGTTCAGATCTCTCACACTGCCTACAGAATTTAAACCTGAGCTGTGTGCAATAACTCCCTGTGACTGCCCACAGAGAAACACCTCAGACAGGGGAACATTTCTGATGGCAGCTCAACACTGCCTGTCCAGGTACATCCAGAAAATGGGGCAGGGGGGCTTGTGGTTGTGCAGGTGGGCAGATCCAGGGGGAACCCCGGGGGCCAATTGCTCTGCTTTGAAAACCTGGCATTTTCTTCCCGAAGCTCAGAAGTGGACACTCCCTTTCTCTAAAGGGGATGGATTTCATAACTGTGCCAAGGAGACAGCCCCGGGAAATTGGAGTGTGAGGAAAGTCCGTGTTAAGGGACTTCCCCTCAAATGAACTCCTGGTTGCTGAGCAGGGAGGCTCCAGCACTGCCAGGCTGACCCAGGCAGAGCAAGCCTTTACTTCTCAGCAGAGTTTAACTAAAGCTTCAGCACGATTTCATCCCCTCTTTAGGCATCAGAGACACCATCCAGCAAAAAACAAAAGCTGCCCTTGTTTGAGGAGCGAGCTCTCTCACATAAACTCCAGCAGGGATGGCTGGTTTCTTAGAATTTGGATGTTTGCAAGTCTCTCTTTGGGCTTTCTGAGCCCCAAGAACTCTTGTTTCTGCTGCACTCGCTCCATAGTGGAGGATTTAACAAGTCTCTTCTTGGCTGCCCATTTGCACAAGACTTGCAGAGACTTGTTATCTCTGGGACAACAACATCTTTGTCACACATGAGTCATTTGAGGCAGAAGAAAGCAAAGTATAAAGGCTAAAAGGCATAAGAAAGTGAGCTGTGGGCAGGGTTTCATTTAGTTATAAGGCAGGGGGTTGAATTTTATTTTGTGGGCTTTTTTAAACAGGTGTTCATAGATACTCCTGGTTAATTAATGGCAGCAACAACAAAAAGTGGTCTGAGAATCACCATGACAGACGTTACAAATGAGTTTTCTAAGAGTTTTCTAAGACTACAGACCTTCACTTTTATTAATAGAAGGTTGTCTTTTCGGTGAGTGATAGAGAAATTAGGATAGACTTAAAGATTAATTGTACTCTCTAGGTATGATTGTTCTTGGAGGAGAACAAGAAGAAAGTAAATGACTCGATTTTTCATGCTTTTCTTGCTCTTCATCTCCCTTAAACACTCAGTTTCTCCAAGCCTGGGCAGCTTTAACCTTCCTAATTCACAATGTGGTCCAGACTTGTCCTCAAAAGTTACCAAGAGAAGTGAAATGTCACATGATGGATCTGAAAATATTTTGGTATTCAAAGTTAGTGTGAACCTTGAGAATCCTGGAGAAGAAGCAGAATCTCATCAAGAAGTAAACAGCAGATGTAAAAATAGAAAGGTTTCTGATTTAAAATTCATACTGTGAAGTATTAAAACCAGTATATTATACTATTATATTATTATTATTAGATTGTATTTTTATAACCAATATGGTGATGTCTGTCCAGAAGCTTGTGTGTAATTTTCTGAGACCCAAGAAAAGGTTGCTTGAATATTATACATTCAAAACTTCAGTGTTATCTATGATTTCCCTTTAATAGAGACTATCCCTTTGGAATTGTTCTTTCCCAGATTTCCAGTGCAAGGTATACAGCTAATATCAGGTTATAAGGTTAATATTTGATCCTGGTACTACTGTTAAACCTAAAATTCACATTAATTCACATCCCCACAGAATTAGCTATAAAGAATCTACTTGCCCCTTTCTAGCATGGCTGACACACAATTGAGCCACCACTAAAAATCTGGGAAAGGCAATAATTGCAAGTGAGCAAAAGCACAATATCCATGACAATCCAGTAAATCTGAGAGGTCCCACGAGGATAAAAGAAGGAAAAGAAATGAAAGGATAGCTCCAAGCTGGAATGAAATTTGGAAACTCTGACAATGTGCATGGGCAGACTCAGAGCTGGGCTATAAATAGCTTTGCTGTCTGCTTTTCCAGAAATCCAAGGGAAGGTGCAGCTCTCCTTCCCTTGCTGCCAACTCCAGAGCATCTGCAAAGATGGCAGTGATTCTGTGTGATGCCTGCAGCTCAAATATTGCAGAAATAAAATGGAACTGTAGATTTCCAGGCTGACACACACATGGCACATCCTGAGATCCACACAAGGGCAGGACCCTGAGCCTTTCTGGATGCCAGTCCTGCATCTCAAGGCACTATTGTTCCACCAGAAAAACAGGGATTTCCCTCATCTCACAGCTCCCCAGAGCTGTCCCAGAAAGCTTTGGAGAACACTGGCAGGAGATAAACCTTTACAGCTGATCCTACCTGAGGTACCTGGCTCAAAGGGAGCTCCAGAGTTCACCTCTGCTGCAGAAATTGCTGTCCCCAAACTGCTGAAGTTTGACCTAAAATCTATCCTGGGGCTCCCTGCTCCTGGCACGGGGCTGCTGGAACTGAGCAGCCTCAGAGATGAGTGAAAAAGCCCCAAAATCAATTCTGGCTTCACACAGCAGAACTGGAGAGCCTGAGTATGATTTATCTGTTCCGGATCTGAAACCACAAAGGTTTTATTTCCTGCATAACAGGCCCCTTATGGAGCATGGCAGAGGGCTTTTTGTTACTGTGGAATCTAGAAAAGGCAGGAAAAAAATACTATGGTAGGGTCCCCTCCTGAAAACAGGGCAAGGGATGAAAAAAAGCCAGGCAGACGTGTTGTCTTGGTTCAATAATCTTCTTTATTAACAACTGTGGGACCACCAGTTCCATATTCACTGGCAAGAGGGAACAATTATCTGAAGTATCTCACACCATTTTGTCACTGCCCCTCCCAGGCCTGAGACAGGAATGACAATTATATCCAAAAACTAAAAGATTCACTTGCTAGCAGTATTAGTGTGTGCCAAAAACTCTGAGACACAGAAAAATTGATTTAGGGATATTCTGCCAGGAACCCACTTACCCAGGGTTCATAACCAGTTTAAGCTTTAGTCTTAGGCGTAATTGCAGAAATTAAAATCATTATCAATGCTTTATACGTGCTCACAGGGTTTTTCTTAACTGCAGGATGGTCATGGGCACTCAAAGAGGTTTTTTTGTTATTGAGCAGTAATTTTTGTGTGGCTTGAAAGGAGGTTTGTGTATGAAATTGAGGTCAGACAACCGGGGAACAGTGTGACCCAGGGGCACAAGCCCAGTTGTGCCACCTCTGCCATCACACTTGGATCCTTTGTGAAGTCAAGAGAGAGAGGGCTTTAGTTGGATCCATTATTTGCAATAAGGAATTAATTTTCCAGACACATATCCAGCACTTACAGGAGTCATTTTGGTTGCACTCGGTGAAGAGGCACCAGACTGGTGTGCACTGCCCACTGCAATTAGGATCACGGTGGGACTGCTGCCCAGAAAATGCAAAAGTTTAATTTGGAAAGATGTGAAGGGTGTCAGTCACACACTGCCTGGGCAACCAACCTGCTGCTTTGTGTATAAGAGCATTGAAGAAAACCGTTGTGTGTGCTGGGAAGTCTCAGTGAACCCCAAGGAATAATTTAATGCATTATTAAAAATCCTCAAATTCAGAAGGAGAATATTAACTGTGTTTGGCGCTGAAGTTGAATATTGAATGAATAGAGGGGAGCAGGACACTTTTGATTATAATGGAATTCCTTATCTCTTAGTTTCACATACTTCAAAGTAATTTAAACAATTAGGTAGAGGTCACTGTCTCTGCCCTTTCCTCCAGGTGGCAGCAGCATCTGGTTTCAGCTGATTCTGTGTAAACTGGCAACAAGCTGGTGAATGAAACACATTAAACTATTTCTTTAGATTGGTGGAAATCCATCAATTCATTTGATTCCTATTGAAATAACTGGAATCAACATGTCACCTCTTTGTCTGTGTATAATTAATACAACTCTATTTATTGTTCTAACTGTAATATTATAACCAGCACATCTGCACTGTCTCCTTTTTGAGGAATATATTCCACCTCTCACTGGTACAAAAGGAGGGGGCAGGAAGTTCTTGCCTATAGGAGGATGGAAAAAGTGCATGGCTTAGGAGTAATTAACTGTGCAGCACCTCACCCAGAGAAAATTACTGCACTTCAGGCTCTAAAAGCTCACTGAGAGAACTGGATATTTGGAAAGCAGCAGAGATGCCACCCCAGCATCCTACTCTGAAACCTCCAGAGTTCAGGCTGGGACTGTCACTGCCCCTGGAGCGAGGGCTCCAGAGGTGGATGGGAGCCCTGGAGGGGATCACAGCATTGCTGCTGCTGACCAGGGCACCATCCTCTACTGCTCAGAGGGCTGTCAGAGGAGCAAAGGGCAGAGACTTTCCATCTCCAGGGAATGCTCTGCGCTGGAAGGTCACCCTCTGGTAGGATCACTACCACTGTGGCACTGTGAACAGCATGACTTGGCTCTCCCAAGAATTGTCCAGTTTTCTCCTGCCCATTACTTGATTCAGTGCAAGAGAGTGTTTCTGGTACCTGCCAGAGCACCTTGAAATCTTCTCCAGCTGCTCCATGAGTTCACAGCAAGGGGACAGTCATCCCACCACGAGGTGTACAGGCAGAGAGCACGTGGGGCCAAGGAAAGGATGAGGAAATGCAAGGTACCACCAGCAGCAGGTTGTGCTGTTTCATTCATCTCTGTTGCAGGAAAGGTTCAGACTTGATGGATGGTTTTTTGAGTGCTGGAGGCTCAGGATATGGCAAGACTGGGAATCTGATTGATGAATGAAATGCCACTTAGCAGGGAAGCACAGCACCTCCCAGTGCTTGTTATGTCCAGTAAGGAATAGAAGCAACCAGTGGACAGATTCCCCACAGGCCCATTCTTCAGGTGCTAAAAGATGATCAAATATACATTTCTGTACCAGCTCCTGCTGCCACTGTTCTGTTCTATTAGGTGTTTGTTATGGAGGGATCTATATGTGATGTATTATGTGATTTGTCAGAATGGTAGAAATCATTTCCCTGCTCAAAACACCAAAGCTCAGACAGAAGGATCAGTGGGCAGCCCCACTTAAATACCTGCTACCTGTTTTAAGGACTTGTGAATCTCTGCTTTCCATCCCTCTGACACAGCATGCACCCAGGCCACTGTCTGTAGGTTAGGCAGGTGTAAATCAACATTTTCATGCCATATAAACTGTAGTTTCAGGGGTTTTTTTGCAATACTTTTTCCTCTGCCTCTTGGAAAACACATCAGGAAGGATTTCTGCTGCTCTGCTTTGTCTGGTGGGGTGCTGGTGCCCTCTGCTGCTCTGCCCACCACAGCTGGGTCTGAATTCTGAGAGATTTTCCTGTAGGCAGCTCTCCCTTAATAAATCCCACAGAAACACTGTCTTGGCAATGAGTATGTCCTTAGTAGTGCAGAAAAATTTAGCATACCTTGACATCTCTGAGTTTCTCCAGCAAACGACTTTTAAATTCTCTGGGGGGAAAAGATATCCCTAGTAAATTAAATACCACTGATTGATATGTAGGTGTACAGACATTGCTACTCATCCAGGCTACTACAATCACTATTGTACTCCTAAAATTCCCAAGAAATGTCCTGGTGCTATAATGCCTCCCTGCAGCCCCTTTTCAGACCCTCCCTGTTGCAAAGCCTTAAAACGACTCTGTTGAAAGGAGTGACCCTTTATTTTCTGCTGGAGGGAATTCTGTGCTGCTGGAGAAAGACACCAGTGTCTCACCATGGCTTTTTTTTTTGGCTGTTCCATCAGCTCTGTAATTTTTGCTGGGTGTATTTTTAGCCCATAGCTGTATATTTTTAGCCCCACTTCCATTTGCTGTGACACACAGTACGGTGGCTGTCACTACAGGAACACTCGTGTCTGGCTTTGAGCTCATCATGCACTGGCCCCTCTACCAGCAGAGTTTAATGGCTTGATATAATACCTGGAGCTAAAAATAATCCCCCCCCTCCCACTTGCAATGTGAAAGCTGCTCAGTGCAGAAGCATCAGCACGTTTAACTTTTAGAGTCACTGGATAAAATGTTATTTGTCAGGTCTGTCACCAGTGTTCCATCCCACAGGTGATGAGCAGGAGACTGGATGCACTGGCCCCCATACACACCCCTGACTTTGATGGATGTTTTAGTCCTACAGCTCTTTACATGAGTTCAAAACAAGACATAAGAAAACACATCTATATAAAAAAAACTTTCAAAAACACTTTGTTACCCAGCTTCTGTTTATAGGGTGAGAATTTATATGGGAGAAAGCAGTGTTTATGTGTAGTGTAATTCTCTGGGGGGGTAACATTTGTATTAGAAACAGCAGGGAAAAAAAAGTGCTAGATCATATAAAAGTGTTGGTGACAGTGGGTGAAATGCTTTTAGTCAGGCCTAAGTTAAACTTTTTTTCCTTCTGTCTAGTCAGTGCCAGATGTACCTTGGATGCATCTGCAGCTGGATAGATCTCTAACTAAGAGATGAAGCTGGAAAGGATTGACATAATACTGAAAACTCCAGAAGCATCTGTGGTTACAAAACTTCTTTATTACTGAACTTTAGTACTCTTCCTTACACTTGGATTTTAAGTGCTGTTTGAAACAAAGGCTGGGCTTTGGGGGAGCTGGGACTGCCTGATCTCTCCCCCTTTGTCAAAGAGGGATTGGATTTGTTCTCCTAAAGCAAAGTCAGCTGCAAGAAATCTCTCTAATCTGCAATTTGGCCTGGCTGTGCCACTTGCTTTACCCTGAGCGTGCAACCAGCTCGTGGGTTTTTGCTAAAGACACGCTTTGTTTGCTCCTGACAACGAACAACTGCTCTGTGTGGACAGTAATTTGTGCTTTCTCACAAAACTTGAGGAGACAAGAACCTGAACAGATCACCAGCCCAGATCACTGCCTCTGCCAGCACAGGAACCTCCAGCTAATTGCTTGTCAGGCTTCTCAGGAGCTGTTGTCCGCCCAGCTCCCAGGCACGGTGCCCCTGCACAGGCAGCCGTGGGGAAGGAAAGAAAGGCAATTAACTCCCTGTTCTGAAGCAGGACACTGAATCATAGAATCATAGAATCAGCTGGGTTGGAAGGGACCTCTGAGATCATCCAGTCCAACCCTTGATCCAACCCCGCTGTGGTTCCCAGCCCATGGCACTGATGCCACATCCAGTCTGTCCTTAAACACCTCCAGGGATGGAGAATCCACCACTTCCCTGGGCAGCCCATTCCAATGGCTGAGCACCCTCTCTGCAAAGAAATTCTTTCCAATATTTAACCTAACCCTCCCCTGGCACAGCTGAAGACCGAGCCCTCTTGTCTTGCTGATGGTTACCTGGGAAAAGAGATCAACCCCCACCCGGCTACACCCTCCTGTCAGGGAGTTGCAGAGTGAGGAGGTCTCCCCTGAGCCTCCTCTTCTCCAGCCTGAACAGCCCCAGCATTCTTACCTATTCAGATGTTTCCTCATTTTCCTTTCCTTTCCTCTTATTAACCTCTGCCCTTCCTCACATTGATTCCTGCACAGTTGTCTGTAGTCACAGGCAAACCACTGTTATTGCTCCAGGGGTTTTGTATTTGTGTGAATTTGTGATTATTTCCCCCTGAATTTCAGTCGTGTCCATCAAACTTTATTTTATCTTTCATCACTGTGCATTATCAGTTTGTTTCTGATTATTATTTGTTGGTAACAGCTGTTCTGTCACTGCCCATCACTTATTTTGCTGGTGTTTCAGTGATGCTGAGTGCACAGGTAGGATCAGTGCAGCTGCTGGGCAGTGAAAAGGTTGTTGTGATTAATTAATTAAGCTTGGCAAACTTTTAGAACTAAGATCTGATTTACAAACTTGAGTATTTATAGTTGTTTTAACACAGCTGGAGTTTAAACCCGAAGGTGAATCTCAAATGAATTTTGCAGAATTGCTCAGAAAGACCAAAGGAAATTCTCTCAGGACTTCCCATTGCAAAGAGGAATTGGGATGGCACAGACTCAAGTGGCAAAGAGCCAGACTAGGGCATTTAAATTCTAGTTCAGGGGTGTAAATTAAAGTAGGGCTTCAGGGCTCCTGAGATACTTTTCTAGGTTGTGGTGGAATAGGAGCTTCTCTAAATTAGAGAGGGGATGAAGGTGGAGCCAGTCCTGGCTCACAGGGGTCTTGTGTCAGTGATGCTGCTGGGCACAGAGGGGCACAGAGGGGCATTTTCAGGCTTTTGACTAAGTCTGGAGAATTTCTGGTTTACCATATTGAGCCTGGGCCCAAGTCTGGAGCATTTTAGCACCCAAACTCTGGTGGTGTGGTGAGTTCACTGTGTAATTTCTCTCTCTTGGAAAGGTTTCTTTAGCTTCATGCTGGCCATAAATAAGTATAAACGTGCTGGAGATCTGTGTGATACCTGTCAGTGCCTAATATTGAAAGCAAGAATTAGAAAAAAATTTTTTTAGGGTGGATTTGTTTCCCACTGGTGCTTAGTGTTGCACACATCTGCTTTGTAAGCACGTGGAAAGGGATAAAGCAAAGGCAAAAGGCACAGTTTATAGCAGTTTGTAAATACCTGGTTTACTGAAGGAATTCAGCAAGAACCCCGAAGAGGGCACTGTTGGCTGCCTTAAAAGCTTCAAGTTGCAAACAGCTCTTTCTATTCATGTCTTTGCCCAAGTCTGCCCCTACAAGGAGACCCTCGATGCATTTGGCCAAGTGGGAGCACTGGCAGCCTTTGCTCAGCAGCATTTACACATTGCTGTAACGATTAACAATAGTATTGTTGGTAATTCAGTTCTATTCAATGGCAAATAAATCTGTGCCCTGAATTCTGAGCAATTCTGTTCCCAGATAGTGCTGAGCAAGTAGGAATCCAGATAATGCTCTGGTTGTTTGCAATGATTAAAGGTGGGGGGGGGGGGTCCATCAGTGTAAGCCCTTAGTCCTAGTTTCATGTGCCTTTTTATAGCACATTTTGTGCTACAAAACTCAGCCAGGGGTGGATGTTGATGGTCACATATTTACTGAGGTTTCATCCAGGATTTCCCTCTTCTTTGACCATGGAGTCCTGCCCACAGCTGCCCCAGTTTGAGTAGGTGGACACAGTTTCCACACTTAATACTCCTAAATAAATAAATATTTTCCTGTGTGTAAAGGAATCAACAGTCAGACAGCAAATACAAAACTGAACTCTGCTTCTCACAGCAAGCTTGTAAGAAAAGATGAGTTTTGCTCTCTCGCATTTATCATTCAAATAGAGGATGAACACACAGGAAGAGTCTAAGAATATGAACTGAATTCACAGCCTTGGCTGGATCTGTGTCCCAAGAGATGCCTGCATGGGGGAGGAAAGCCAGGAGAAGCCTTTGCAAAGTGAGCCAGATCAAAGAACTCTCCCTTGCTGACAAATCTGGTTGCAAAAAGGACAGCCCCTCTCTCCAAAGTTCAGGCTTCTGAAGTTGCTTTTAGATCTGTGAAATCAAAGTCAGCTCATTGATTATGAAAAAGTCAGTTCATATGCCTTTAGATCTCAGCGATCTCCGAGTCATCACCATAACTTTGGAGTGGTGAACGGGAGGGTTTCCTCAGGTTTGCAGGAGGAAGGGACCTGCACCCCTCCTGTGGGGCAATGTCACAGTCAGAGCCCCGAGTAAACGTTCCTTTGATGAGCTGGCCGAGCCTCGCATCTTTTTAATGCAAATGTTACCTTAAAAGGGTGATTAACTGGAGCCTGTACCTTCATCTTGAGCTGAAACCTCCAGCCCCTGGTGCTGGTGTCTCCTTTGCCCTGTCTGCCCTCGGTGTGATGGATACAAACACCTTGGACACACCAGGCAGGACCTGTGTGTGGATTGTTGCTGCTGTCCCTGGGCTGTCCAGGGGTCTCACAGCTCTGCCCTTCCCATGCAGCACCCAGAGCTTCCCACACACAGCTGAGGCTCCTTGCCAAGGCCATCCAGATGTGTCAGAGCAGATGCCTCTTCTATGCAGCAGAATCTCCATACCCAGGCTAAATGGTCTTGCTTTTTTTTTCTATTTCTTTTTTCTATTTCTGTTTCTTTATTCTTTTTCTTTCTACGTAAGAGGAAGGAAGACAAACTCCAAAACCAAGTCACTGCTCACAACAGTCTCTTCAGCCCTTCTCTTGCCCACTTGCTCTGTGAATCTGTGGCTGGCAAAGGACCTTTGCACCTCTGAGAGGCCAAAGCCACAGAGGGAAGCTCAGCTTCAGTGGCACTCAAAGCTGTGCAGAATACTTGCATCCAGCCACTAATGAGAGTTGCTCATTAGTGTAGCCAAAGGAGCACCCATTTTCCCACACACCTGGAGTTTGAAGCCTTTGGGGTACCCATGAAATAATTTGCCCCCAGATTTCGTATTGCTGGGTGGACAGATGTGCTGGGTGTGCACAGTGTGCAGGGAGCTGGCTGCAGCACAGATAATAATGATCATTCCAGTAAGTGGGAAAACCAGCAAACATGTGTGACTTGATGCATGGTTTTTACCTGTACACACACTTTTCAGCTTTGCAGGGCACTGTGTCCACAGGAAAACTTCATGTTTCCCATGTGCTGTAAATATTTGTCCTTGCCCTGTATCTTTGCTCCTGGGAGATCGATTGCTTTTGATCCCCTTCCTTCCACAGGTGGGTAATTTGTGCTCCTGCTTTTGAAAAAGCAGGCAAAAGACACGTGGCATCTTTTCCTAGGACATGAGTAATATGTTTTCAGCTTAATTTAGACAGGAAATCAGTGAAGTGTGTGAGGAAAGCACTTGTGAGAGAGAGGTTGGGGAGTTTTGAAAGCTAGAGAGCAGCAGTGCTCCAGTAAAAAAAACAGCTGGGAAATGTTCTAGAGGGAAGTGTTAAATGGGAACCTGGTGGGATCACAGAACCAAGTGAGCATCTGAGATGAACAACAGGGCTGAGAATAATGAACCAGCAGAGCCTTCAGTGAGCAGCAGTGATGCCTCTTGCCTCTGAATTGCCTCCTGTGCTCTCCTGCTCACCACACCTCATCTCTCATCTGTGCAGAATCGTTTTGCAAATCTATGTTGAATCTGCAGAGAGAGAATTTCATGGGCAATGAGTTGGGTCATTCCTCCAGTGAAGCTACAAAAGCCAAATTTCAGAGTCCTGAAGTCTGATGCTTCCCAGATGAGATCTTGAGTGAGTCAACCCATGCAAAAACCTAAAGAAATGGGTGGTATGAAGCAAGATGAGTATTTGACATATTTACATCCTCCTGTCCTGTGGCTCTTTGATCACTGATACTGTTTCCTGAGGACAAAGAAAGGCCTGAAGCCATTTCAGTCTGTCGTGACATTTTATATTCTGTAGAGGATCAGGTCCAGAAACCACAGGGTTGCTGGACTGAAAAACAGAATTACAGCTCTACTCATCACTTGGGATGCCTTAGATTTGAACTTTTTAATATCACCAAAAAGTTAAATAACTTTTAAATTTAGTATTTCTTTTTTAAAATTTGAATGTGGCATGCTATAAGCCCAAACTCTTAAATGTAGCTTAAAAGAGAAAAAAAGCCCAAACCCAAACCTCAAAATGCTTCTCCAATAGACTGTAGGCTTTTTTACATGGGTATAGCTGATATTCAGGTTGCTATGATGCCTTGGTTACTTAGAAATGTGTGCAGACTGATTATGTGTGAGCTTCAGGGAGAAGGTTTATCTCTGCTGAGTTAATATAGTCCATCCCTTGCATTTCTCCCTCCCAGTGTTTCCTTGTCTGCTGCCTTCCCTTGGCATTAGAATTTTTCAAAAGAGTTTTCCAAGCTTTTTAAATCATTTTGCTCCATCTTCTTCCTGTCTTCCAGCTCTTAAAAAAACTCTGACAATCCCAGCTTGTCAAGAATCTAATTCAAAGTTGGTGCAGCAGGGCTTCAACCCAGGCACCATAGGGAGGATCCAAATGAGATGCCAAGGTAGAGATATATCTGAAACAGAGAGATACAAACACATTTATTCCAGGAGCTTTCTCAGCAGGTACAGGTTGTGACGGTTTTCCGTATCTATAATCAAGGGCTTGCTCATGTTGCTTTTTAAGCCTGCCATGCATTTCTAGGGACTTGAATAGGATGAATATCAGAAGCTTATTGCATAATTTTGATATGGGGGGAAAAAAAGCAACATAGAAGACAAATCTGTTGTCAATTGTAGCCAACAACACACCAGGAAACAGCTCCCAGTGCTAGAAATGACACCCCCAATTCAATGTCTGAAAGTTCGTAGTTTGAGTGACCTGAGTTTTGTGCAGCTCAGCACCTTCCTCTGCCTTTGAAAAGCAAGCCCAGAAAAAAGGAGCAACACCCCCCAATGGATCCCTCTGCTCCCAGTCCTTTCCCTGCTGCCTTTCCCCCCAGCCCACACTGAGGATTTTCTGTGACACACACGCTGAAGGGATGGAAACTCCTAACCAAGTGAGGACAGGCAATTCCAGGCTGCTGCCAACGACAGAACAATTTACTGACAAGGGAATTATCAAAGCTCTCCCCAAAGCCTGCTTGATCAAAGCCTCTCCTGAGAGGTGCCCTTTGGTGGGAATGAAAACACGGGTCAGAACTGGGTTTCAAAGTGGTTATTTGCATATTATTTGCTCTGCTGTTGCACGAGTTCCATAGCTCTTGTACTCTCACCCTCTGGGGACGGGGAGATGAGGAGATTCCTCTGTTCATGGGCTACACCTAAAACCAGAAGAACCATGGTGATAATCTGCTCTGATCTGCTGCAGAACTCAGGGCAGGAGCCTTGCCCTGTCTCTGTTTGGAGCTCTCTCCTATCTAAGATGTATCATATAAATATTAATTTAATTTCTGTGTGTGGGTTCAGCCTGTTGGGTGATACTGTAACTCCAGGCTGCCTAGTGGGGGAACACAAACAGGAGATTGCTTTGCAATCTCAATAGAAAATGAAATATAGACTTAAAGGAGCTGGGATTTCGTCTCCAGCCTCAGAAAACCTCACAAATTAATTGCCCTTCACGTTTGCTCTTGTTAAAGGTTAGAATAATCCATTCCCTTCCATTGCTGCAACCCAGCATACTGTTATCACTCCTAGAACCTTATTAGATTTCAAAATATGATTAAGTGGATTCTTGAGGGAAGCTGGGGTGGGGGAAGCAGGGGTGGGGATTTTTCTGCTGAAAGGTTAAAATTTTCATTTTGACACAGCTTATAGGAATTCTTCTGTTTTATGGTGGTATGTGATACCTGGAGGCATTATATATTAAGAAAACCTATTGATCTCTAGATTTTAATTAACACTAAACTACTGAGCTTGTGGAAAGAATGGTTTTTGATCAGGAATGATTCCAACATGGTGAGAGAAGTATCCCAGTGTTTCAACCTGCCTTTTTTTCCCAAATGTTGCCGTCACACATCCTGACCAGTTGATTCTGCTGCAAGGAGCCATGGAGGGGACAGCAGTTCTGTCTCATTAGGGATGGCAATCATTCCAAGGGGGATCTGAAGAACAGCATAAAAGGTCAATATTTCTGAAGGAATGCTCATGGACTTAGATATTTTGCTCCAACAAAAAGGGAGTGTTGTACTTCTTGACTTTGCTTTGTACTTGTGGATTGTATTTCCAGAGGAAATCCAGGCTGAATGTCCCAGCTGTGGTGAGAGGGATGAGTGCACTGGGTGGGAGAAGGTGCTGGCATCTGGCACTTCCTGCTCTGGGAATGCTCACCTTGTTCATCAGCTGATGTGACAGCACAGAGCTGCTAAATACACCTGCTGCCTAATTACCTAAAGGCTTTTTTGCCCATTTTTTTCCCTTTTTTTTTTTTTTTTTTTTTGTATTATTATTGTTTAGGTCATTTTTGCAGTCTGAAAAGGTGATATTTTCACAGAACTAGGCTAAAGCTTTTGCTTGTGGTTGATGTTATTGGGTGGCTTTTTGAACTGCTTTAAACTCCGAATGAAAGCTACTGAGCTGGAGGAAAGAGGAGAAGCTGCTCAACCAGCACCTCTAATATATTCACAAGCTACAAGACAGCTTCCAGAAAGAGATAATTCTGTGTCATGGGACACTAGATGAAAGGACAAGATCAGGAACATTGCTTAGGATATCCAATGCCTTCCTTAATAGCCAGCTGGCCTCCCTCCAAGGGAACTCAGGCAGCTGCTTTGTCTCAAGGCCAATTTCATGCTCAGAACAATCTTGGGTTTGAAGGATTCTCAGAGCAAGGGTAATGTGAGAGGACTGAGAGCATCACCAGCACCACTGCACGACTCTGAGAGCCCCCTGCACCCAGGTTTGGGGGCGCAGGGGCTCCTCAAAGATTCCCTCGGTGACAAGATGCTTGTGCAGAAGAACAGTGCACTGAGGTATGAGGGAAGCAAAAGGAAAAAGAGGGAAAGCAGCTCATGATATCTCTGCTGTTTTAGTTCCTGCTTGTTTGGAAAAAACTTGACTTCAAAGTGCCATTTAAGGCAAAATTCCACCAATTAAATATGAAGTGTGTAACTTCTGTTTGCAGAGCCCTGGATCTGCTCTCACCGACAAACACGTCCCTCTGCTGCCTTTCCACCAAGCCATGTATTCCATTTCTTAAAATCTTTGGTGTTTGGGGCTATTCTGACCTTTACTAAGTTTATTTTGATGTGGATTATGCATCTTCAGAGGGTGTATTTCATCACTGCTTCACAACCCGTTGGACACTGTTCTGGCATATCTGTCACCTGAATAAGACATCTGTGACACAGGCTGCTATAAATCATGGAGGGAAAAACAGCATCAGGGATGATTTCTCCAAGGGTAATAACCCTGAAAACCTCTATATGCAGGTTTTGGATGAAAATGTATTTTTAAATGAAGGTAAAATTGTATTATTTCTAAAATGCAGTGAGATCACTTGATGGGAACTCAGTCAACATTTAGTCCATGAGCTCAGCCCTTTACATTAACATTAGCCCCCAAGCATTTTATAAGTGAACAATGTTTTAGGATGTTCTTGTGTTCATGAGCCAAAAGCTGTGCTGAATTAGGAATCTAAAGAGCTCCAATTGCTCTATCATTATTAATCTCTAATTCCCCATCTGCAAGGTGTAACAGATAAAGAATCTTGTGACCAGAAATGGCATTTGACAAGTAGAAGAAAAACTCATGTCAGCAGTGGTAGTGAGAGAGGGAGGCTGAAGAGGGACAGGATCTTGCACATGAAAAAGCTTGTAAAAATGTTTTAGCAGAATAAATATGCATGAAAATTCCTAATGCACCACTACTGGAGGCATAAATCTCTGCATTTCAGCTTCATGAAGTGATTTGGATGCCAAAACAAAGTGGCATTTCATACCAACTTTGCATAGGTTTTAATGACTGTACAAGGTTCAAAAAATGGGAAGTATGGTCTGATTGTTTCATCTGGAATAGTATATTATAGGGCAGTGATCTGCACAGTAAGCTGTGCTTCAGGAATGTCAAATTGATCATTTTGTCACCAGAATGTTGCTGTCTAGCAATGTGAAACCTAAAAGGCATAATCAGAGCTGTATCCAAGGAGAAAAGATTCAAAATTTTTAAGTCAATACCTGTCAAGTAAATAGGGTTTGAGAAGTGGGACCCTCTCATTTAATCCACTCTTCAAAGTACACATACAGCTGACAAAACAGAAAATACATTGCAGAAAGCTCCACAGGGTTCCTTTTCCCTCTTTGAGCAGCTCTGGGAGTTGCTGAAGGATGCTGGCTGTCCTGCTACTTGCTGTAGAGCACAAGCCTGAAGTTAAAGCTGGATTTGGGAAAATAAACACAACTAAACATACAAATCAATGCTTGGGCAGCTCTGGAAAGGACCTTCCAGAGAAGCCAGATATTCTTGCCCTCCTCCTCTGCCATTCACTCGTGTGATTGTGCTGACAACTCGATCCTGCATCAAACACAGGACCCTCCTCACACCTTCCTCTTTGGGAATTGTGAGGATCTCACCTTGAATCCCACCTTGGAGCCCCTCTCAGTTACAAATGTGACAGTCACTACAATGGCAAACTTCCCATGGAATGATTTCCTGCTCAGTCCTGAGCTGCCCTTCTTTTTTTTCTTTTTTTTTTTCATCTCCGTAATTAATCTTGGGTTTAGCTGCTGGAGCTCAAACAGCAATTGTCCTTTACAAGATTACACTGAAAAATGATTTAACACTGTATTACACTGAGCAAAGGGTGATACTAAAAACAGGCAAGTATGCAAACATTTCAGGAGGCAGGTAATCACTGTAGCCAGAAGAGTATATTTGCTAGAAGTTCTGCAAATATTTAGTATTGAAAGGTTGCTGCTGTTATTTTACAGACTTATAATATCTTGCCAAATTATACTCTCCTAACCTGAACGCTAATTTTTTTCTTTGGCAGAAGTCATGGATGCAAAAAATCAGTCAGCTTGGATAGGTTGGTCCTCTGCAGTTATGTGTGGTCTTTTCTGTAAGCAAGCACCTCAAACCTCTTTATGAATGATGCAGGATATTTTAGTCCAAGTCAAAAAGGGACTTCAAAAGTTGTAGAACTTTTGTATATAAATCCACGCTGCAGGATTTATATAATGACTTTTTCTAAAGAATCTAATTCTAACCATTGAAACACCAGCTCTTATAATGCATAATCTTATAATTTCGTGTGACAGGAAAATAAATAGATTATTTCCCTCACTATTTCAGTTTCTTATTGCCTATAATGACCAATTCCTACTTACATCTGCAGTGATGCCAATGTGCCTCCTCAGATGAATCAGACATGCAGCATTCTTCTGCATGCTGGTAACAAAAATGATTACTTATTCCAAATTTATAAATAAGTCTTGGCATTCCTAGCCCTACATCCTTGAGTCCTTTTTTCAAAGCAGGGAGACAGACCTGTTGAGACAGGTCCCCTCTGTGGAAAGCTGTCCTGCAGCCACATCTTCCTTGAAAGGTGAACAACTTCAAACCCATTTGTCTCAAATGGAGTTCAGATCTCATAGAAAGTCACTGTGATACTTCAAATGAAAGTAGAACCATTACTTCTCCCACTAGGGTTTTTTTTAATTTCTTTATTGGTTTCTAGCAATGCAGACTCCTCAGCTGCCTTCAATAAACACCTTCTGAAGGTCTGACAGGGGCTGGAGGCACCACTGGGCTGCCTCAAGGCCTCTCAAAGGCTCTTTCCACCCAGAGGTTCTGCAGCCAAGATCCCAAAAAATTGTCTTGCAGGTCTCAGGAAGATAAACAGGTAGTTCTTGCTCAGCTGCACTGGAGCAAACCAGGAGTAGCTCCATCAGTGTTAAAAGACTTGCATCAATTAGGAACTGATGTGAGGAGAAAACAAGTATGTGAGGAGAAAATAAGCACGTGGGTTCTCTCTCTACTACTGCCCTTCCATTTGTAATGGCAGAGTTATCATCAAGTTCTTCTAATCACTTGTTTTGCTCTGGAGATTAATGCTGAGTAACAGGGTTCAGGAGAAAAGGTTTTATCCTGTCGGGCCTTCAGTGCTGTTGGAATATTCTTCTGTGTGGAGAACTCCGGAGGAAGCAACGTGGATGATGAGAATTAGGAACTCTGTTAATGAGGTTGGCATCAGTCTCTTGTAAAATAGAAAGGTCTTTTCAGTTCACTGCTCCTGCTTCTTTCATCCAGACTGTCTGTCGTGAGGATGCTCCTTGGCTTTCAGTGCAGCATCTGCTGCTCTTATTCTGAATTTCTCCCCCTTTCCTTTGTCCTCGTTATGATTTAAGCCATACAAAGAATAATTTCTAAAATAATTTGAGAATCAAGCTCCCCAGAACTGCAAGATATTTGGGGATTTTAAAACCCATTTAAAATTAGATTCAATTGGGTTGCCTTTTGGTTTTCTGAGCTATTAGAAGTAACTGGTATGGGGTTCAGGGAATCTAAGCAGCGTAGAGGATGGAAATTTGCATTTAAAAATAATGACAGCTAAGGTTCTCAGGGGAGTTGAGAATCTTTAAAGTACTTTGAAGCCTGAGAAATATTGCAAGAACTGAGAACTTGAAAAGTACACTGTGCTTTTCTGAGAGATTGTGCAAGCTTTCTTTTTCTTTTCTAAAGATATTTCTGTGTCTTACTCTCAGAGGCCAAACTGTGCTTTGAATTAACACCTGAGTGTTCCTAAACAGCTGGTTGCACGTGGGAGTCCTCTTCCATCTCCTCCACAGTTCCCATACACCAGCACTTCTTGGGAGGCTGCTGGGGAGTCCTTTAACTTGGGGCCACCCTGTCGAGTAGGAGAGGGACATTAAATGAGGGCAGGCTGGGAGAGCTGGGACTGCTCAGCCTGGAAAAAAGAAGGCTTTGGGAAACCTTACAGCATCTAAAAGAGCTCCAAGAGAGATAGAAAAGGACTTTGGAACAGGGGGCTGAGTGGCAGGACAACGGAAAATGGCTTCACTCTACCAGAGGGCAGATTTGGATTAGATATTAGGGAGAAATCCTTCCCTGTGAGGGTGGGGAGGCACTGGCACAGGTTGCCCAGAGAAGCTGTGGCTGTCCCTGGATCCCTGGAAGTGTCCAAGGCCAGGTTGGACAGGGCTTGGAGCAACCTGGGCTGGTGGAAGGTGTCCCTGTCCATGGCAGGGGGTTGGATCTAAATGATCTTCAAGATCTCTTCCAACCCAAATCATTCTACAGTTCTAAGAAATCAGCCTAAGGCCACACTGGAGTTTCAGCAACCAGTCACTGCTCACACTGACAGTTTCCAATAAAGGTTTCTCATATTCCCAAAGCTCTCTTCCCACAGAGAAGTCTGCCAGGCTTTTATTCTGCCTTGTTTTCCTGGTGGCCTTTCTAGGACTCTGAACTCTTTAGCCAGAAGTTTTAGAAGAGCCTTGATCTCCTAGAAATCAGCTGCAGGTCAGCAGTGAGTCTTATTGCCACAAATTCCTTGAAAAGGGACCAACTTGTGATAGTTTGGATATGGTGTCTTCTTTGCAATAGCAGTAAGGAATCAGAAAAAAAGTCAGTGCTGAATAGATGGCTACAGGAGCTGCTGCATGCTGAGACAAAATAACTTCACATGCTGTTCTGTTTGAAATGGGAGTTGGATTTTATCTCTGAGTATCAACAAGTAAGTGTTGCAACTATCCACGTGTACAGAGAAAGAGTGAGGAGAGCTGATTGCTGGGCAGAGGATTGGACTTGAGCAGCACCAGATAAATTTAAGGCTAAAAGACATCTTTGCCAATTAAGTCACTCTGTAGGCAAAGAGTAAATGAAGAAAAGTCCACGTAGTTTCACATCCACCAGTGGCAGATGGAATCCAAGGTTCTGATGAGGCATCAAAATTCCAGCTGTGCCAAGACTGGTTAATGATGGTGTTAATGTTGTTTCCTTTTCTTGAAAAATGAGGAAATTTGAAGGCTGAAAGGCCACGTTGGCCTTTAGGGTGTAAGGAAAACAAGACTCGCAGAGCAGCAGTTGCAGACATTAATTTGGGTTTGTGCAGTTCTTGCAAATTCAGGCAGATTCCTCAGTCCCCCCCTGAGTGCAGAGGGATCTGTTTTTGTGTGTGTGCATCATCCCTCACTTTAATAGGATGGGCTTTTAGCAAAACAGTGTGGTGACCTGGAGAGAGAAAAACTCCTGGGAAGCAGCAAAGTGCTGAGCAGCCTCACTCAGTTTTCTGTTTGGCCGTCCCAGAGGAAGCTCTCAGCACTTTTTATTTGATTCTCTGTTTTGAATCCCTGAAGACTTCATCAGAAGGGGGAGAAAAAAAAAGTTCCTCTGCTTGTCACGCTCATTTTTTTTCCTGAGAGTCTCTGAGGGATAGAGTGTCTCTGCAAAGACAAAAGCAGAACTCCTCCTTTGTCAAAAAAAGTGGTCCAGAAAGCTAATACCTTTATCTCCACACACAGAGTAGTCGATATCTCTAAGAGCTGGTTTTTTTAATTTATTTTTAAATGGAGCTGTACATTGCCAAAGACTGGCTCTTTTTGTGTGTGCAGGAGGCTCTTTCTCTGCTGGTTGAATTTACCAGGCATAACCTTTCTTTCACATAATAAACTCCCCCAGGAGAACAGGTCTCTGCTTTTGGAACCTTCAGCTCCAGGAGACAATTGAAGGGTCACCCTGTTCCTAAGGGAGAGGTTCCTTGGTCTGTCCAGCTGTCCCAGTGTGACAAAAGAAGCAAGGGCTGAGCAGCAGATTCAATAGGTTGTATTGTAATGCCAGAGAACACTCACCTTGTCCATGGGAAATCCTCAGCAGCATAAACTGTGCAGCTTTAAAAAAAAACAAAAACAAAAACAAAAACAAAAACAAAAATAAGTCTTGCTTTAAATTACTCAGAGTGAAATAACAATAAATTAGTCTGATAAATTATCATTTTCTGCAGTCAGCTCTGCTCTGTCAACGACCTGGTCAGAGGAAAGGTCTTCACCCACCCAGGTTGGGTGACACTGCACAGGAGAACCACGTCTAGATGTGGATTTCGATTTTACAAAATGTACCTCCACTAAAAGCTGACATTAACCCTCTGTGGTACATTAAGGTCTTGCTACTATTTAGAGGTAGAAGACCCAAGAGTCAAGTTATTCCCCACATGTTGCGGTCTCCAGAGATTTCTCTCTGGGCTCTCAGCAGGGACAGCTTCACTCGCTGAGCCCAGAGGGAGAGGGTGGCTCAGGGACAAGGATTTAGGGAGCATCTCCCCAGAGGGTTCAGACAGAGCCAAGCACACACTGTGCTCCAAGATCCCATAATGAGCTGTCTGGCAGAGCCAGACTGGAGGCTGAGCAGATCTCTGAGCTCTCAGCAGGGACACAGTGCTGTGCTGAGAGCACTGCTGACCTCCAGCAGCCTGGCTCGCTGGCCTGAGGGAAGAAAGGGCTCAGATCACTCCCTGCAGAGATGGCCCCAGAGAAATGGATTTAAAGTCCACTGGGAATTAAAAAACTTTCTTAAGCACTCGTGAAAATCCCTACTAGGCTCCTCTCTTTGCAGATGCCAGCATTTTAATAGTCTGATTCCTGGTGTTTGGCTCACTCTCAGTCTCAGTCTGCTTTTGAAGTGGGGAAGTCCTGTCCTCCACAAAACATATTAAAAAATAAGGAGCTCAGCCAATGTAATAAACCAGGGATTGCAGAGGACTTTGTAAGGGAGAACATGACAATACAAATATTATAGCTCTGATTCACATAGAATGCTGAATTACAACATAATATTCAAGAGCAGTAGAACAAAGACACACAAAGTTTTCACATGGAGTAGGTCTGACAGTGTTGCACAAGACTCCAACATCTAAAACTGTTACTCTACAGAAAACCTCTAGTATGTAGTACTCATTATTTACTCCCACAAACAGTGAGATTTAAGTTCATACCTGTTTCTAGGAAGACAGATCAAAGGATCTGAGTGAACTCAAGGCAAATCAACTGTGCCATTCTTCACCACCACCCCTGTATGAGAGATGAAACAGAAACACAGATTCTAGCAAGGATGGCCTCTATTTTCCTGCCATCAAGATTTACCCTGGTTCATCCAGAAGCACTGATGTCATTGCAAAATATTTGATATCATTGTTTTAACTGTTATATCAAGTTAGCTTATGAGTCACCTGATAAAATGACTGGACCACTGGAGATTTGCAGGAGGAAAGTATTCTCTACCTCCCTTTGCCAGCACTGGAATAGCTGAGGTGCTCTGCTCTGAGCCTGTTGTGCAGAGGGGAGTCACTGGAAGGGAGTGTTCAGGTCACAAATCATTTTTCATGGAACTGAACGAGCTGCCCTCTCAGGCTGCTGATGTATAGCTGGGATCTGAACTGATATTTCCAGTTGTCTAATGAGGACAGTGCTTGAGCAGCACATAACACCAGGCAGAATTGCTGCAAGAAATATTAGGTCATGGTGATTCTTTCATCCTGCCCAGAGGACACATCTTAGCTGAGATTTTCCAAGTGAGAAAGTTTCTGAATTTATTTCTATGACTTAAAAGTTCTTTACTGCAAATTCGAACAGCTGGGAAGGTATTTGGGATGTTGTGGTTGCCTCTTTGTGGACTAAACTTAAACAAATATATTTTATATAACCTGGGCTTTTCTTGCTTCCCAATATATAATATTTTTTTTCTCTGCATTCTTACTTTAAGAAGTTGATCAATGTAGATATTTGGAGGAGATTCTCTATGCATTATATAACCTGTCTAGTAACCAGGAGATACCAAGGAGTTATAATTTAACTAATAACAGAGAATGCTCAGGGGAGACAATTCCTGCCAGGCTGTGTGCTGGAATACACAGAGCCTGCACAGCCACAGCTCAGGAACAAATGTCTAATTGCACCTTTCACTTGTGTTCAAGGAGACAATTAGTGTCTGAAATAGCTGCCCTGGAAGAAGAGGGAAAGCTGGGAGCCAGGCCATGCAGTTATTTATTGGGAGAATTTGAAGATGTGGGTGCTGGAAAGCAGGGAAGGGAGCCTTTTGCATTCCCAGGCTGGATCCCATTGGAAGGTGTCACCATTTCCTGCCTCTGGTAGAAAGGGTGACAGGCCCTGGAAGTAAAAGACTGGGGAGGGTTAAATTTGGGACTATCCAGCTCTGCAAACTTTAGTGTATGACCACAACTCTAATCAGGAGGAGGCTTTAAATGTCCAAGACAAGTATTTGTGAATGACCAAAAGGTTGCTTTGCCCCAGGAATTGCTCCAGATAATCCCATAATATCCCCTGGCTGAGGCAGCTCCAAGGAATCCCTGCAGGGCAGGTTGGACATGGACAAACAGCCAGAGTGGGAAAGGACCCGCTGTGGTTTCCACTTCGGGTTACCTGGTGGTGGTAGAGCAAATATACACTTTCTAAAGCTTCCTAGTTCACGTTTGTTCAAACAAATAGCTGTATCTATCTTATCTTCCTCTGGCTTCCCACCAGGATGCCTTTTTTTGGTGGGAAGCAGAGATGTGCATTTCTAAACCGCAGCAGGCTCAGCCCTGGAATGAGGTCTGTGTGATGACCTTTCTCCAGCTGCATCATTTTTTTTGTGGTATTTTCTGAAGATTGCAGCAGGTAGCAAATAGTTTTAGTCAAAGCTTTCAAATGCTGTAATTTGATGTTCCAGATGGTGCTGTATATGATGTTATTTACTGTTACATTATTTTATGCTCTTTTTGAAAACTCAGTACATCATGCGACCAAAAAACCTCATTATATTATTCAAATATTTTCTTATGAGGCTATAATATAGGTAAAATTTAGAATGAAAAGAATTGCTGGAAATCTCCTTTTTTTCCCCTGAAAACTATGATTTTCTAATAAACATAATATTCCTTGTTGAAAAAGACATCTATTTACTAAAAAGAGCCATTGTTTGCTTTTCAAGGTAATGTGTATTTGCAGTCAGTGTGTATAAAGCTGCATTATCTTTCATTACTCTTGCAGCCTTTCCGGGCTGTTTGGCTGTGAAATGTATTGTAATTAAAAACGTGGAGGTAGCTTTAAAAAAATACTTATCCGTGGCCGTGCCTGGGAAAAGAAACATTATTTCCTTTGTGACAAAAGAATAATAACCCTGGCAGATGGGTTGCTGCAGAGCAGGAAGAAAAGCTCTGTTAGAGGGGGACTGACAAAGCCATCTGTGCCGAGCGGGGAGTCCTGTCGTGGAGGTAATAAAAAGACACGATTTCGGTTCAACTGGGCCCAAATAATCCCTACTTCAAGCTTGCTTTCTGACTTGGTAGGTAAATATCGTGGTGCTAAGATATCAATGGCTCTTCTGGTTTATTGAAGTGACCTTATTGTTGTCCCCTCAGCAGGGGTTGTTTGAGGTTTGGGTCTCTTGCCCGGTTCTCTCTGCTGGGTCGCTGCCAGCACCTGAGTTGGCATCAGCCCAGAGCAGGTCCAGGGACGTTCTGCTGCAGTCGTGGCTGTGACAGCCACAGATGCATCCCCCCCACCCAGGAGGAGCTGAAACCTTCCTCTATTTACAGGGTAAAGTGAGTCTTTGAGGAGGATTATCTGGAGCAAACTTCTCAATAGAACCCCAAGGGAATCGTTTGAATTCGACTTTTGCTTTGTTGACTATTGGATGGTACCCAACCTCTTCCCCTCTTAAAATAGATTAATGGATTTCCCACCAATCATTCCTTCTTTTTTATTTCCTTCCCAGTGGTTTTCAGCTACTTTTGCAAGGGAGGATGGGGTAAAGGTTTGATTATTATTGTCTCCTCTGGCCTGTTACACAAACAAGACAGATTGCTGCCAATAGGAGCCAGATTGGATCCCCACTATTTGCTCTCTTGATTTTTACATTCTTTTTTTTGCTAAAAAAAGTCCATTTAAAAGAGGTGAAGCAGAAAAGCTTCTTTCAAAAATAATTACTCAGAGGCTTTCCAGCCATATGAAAAGGAACAAAATCTAAAACCCTAAACCTCCACCAGGGAAACACAAACCCAACAGTAACAAGCCTTACCTTGAAAAGACAGAAAAGTGCAAAACAGAACATTCAGATCCAAAACCCATGGTTGCTTCTTCGAGATGGATGACATTCAAATTCCAGACCTAATCTGGATTCTGCTCTTTTAGGATTGGTGAAGTCAGAGCCAAACAAACTGGTGCTTGCTTTCTGATTTGGTCTGAGCTGCAGCTCCAGTATTTCCTTGAAAGGCAAAATATCAGGAGGGCTATTGATGCTGGGATCGATGCTGTGTTTGAGAGGAGTGAGAGTCTTACAATAAACAGCAGGGATTGTTTGCCTGTTTTTGTAGGGCCTGAAATACTTTACCAGCTTGCAGGCTGACTGCTGCTATTCCAGTCCCTGCTGAAGAGGCAAAGCTGGCCATCCTCCTGAGCTTGCACCCAAGGATGCTCTTTGGAAAGCTGGTTTAAAGCATGTGGACTTGATTTCTTTTGTCTGAGGATATGTATTTAAAGAGAAAACAACCGTAATTCTGTAATGGTTTGATTCCTTCTTGAGAGATTTCTGACTTAACAAATCACTTCTAAGGGAACAATTATTCCTAAAAATAATAATAGTGGGTTCTGTGTAAAAAAAAGCTGGTACTTGATTAATTATGCCTTTTTTTCTGGATTAGTAAGAAGAAGCTGGAAAGGGAAGAAGAGCAGTATTTCACAACTCAGTGTTTGTATATATTGCTGAGAAAGAGCTCACCAATAATATGAGACTCACTAAGCTGAGTTCAAACTTTTTGCCTGTGCAAAGGGAACAAATGCCTCAAGTGCAAAAGCAGGTTTAGTTCTTTGCTTTCCTAATCTGTTTTCTGACTCCAAGCTTGTTTTTCTTTGCTTTGCTTTATTGACCTCGAAATTAGCAGGGGTAAACAGACCAGTATAAATCACTTTTCACAGTCCCTCTCATAAAACATCTCTGGGGAGTCATTACCTGATCCTTTGTAGTCAAGCAAGCACCAAACAGCCTTGGTTCCATGGATGAACAGAAACCACAGTTAGTTAATGGTACTAAGCAAGGTTAATTAACAAAGTGATTAATTCAGTGAGACATCTCAAGTAAACATGAGAGTTTGAGTTCAATCTCTGGATGTTCATCCACTGCTGAAGCTATTGTATTTTCATTGTAACAGGGAAGAGAACAGAGTTGATGTTTCTGTCAAGAACGTGCTTGACTCAGCCAAAGGCATCACAGTTACAAGCTGTTCAGGTGTTTAAGATGTGTTATCCATGCTGCAGCATTCAGAACTACCCTGTTTTCAGAGCTCAGATTTACAAAGAGTATGAAAAAGAAGTCCTAGAAAATTAGCTCAAGAGCCCTCTGTTTCCATCACTCTTATTGCATCACTGCAGTGAGGAATGCAAAAATTCAAATCAGCCCAAATGACTCCTCCTCAGGCAGATACCTGGCGAGCTCCAGCTGCCTGATTCCAGTTGACTCTGATTCCAGGAGACTCCCTCCTCCCAGAAGCCCACTGTAAGTCCATAAAGCCCACCATGAACCCACCTGAGATTGTAAGTGCAGAGACACGGGCTGGGGTGCAGATGAGACATGGCAGAGGGTGCACTATGCCAAGGAACAGGTGGTTCTATTGAAAACATCCAAAGAGACTGAAATTTAGCCAGAATAAGCCCTCAGTGGTTTAACTCCTCTCTCTCAGTGAGGTGGGTTACTGAAGAAGAAGGTGGGATCCTTTTCTCTACACACTTAATTCCCCCACTGATATTAGAGATGATGTGTTGAAGCAGATATTACTGTTTCAGTTGCTTAATTGTTTGCTTAATTATTTAGTTCCTGGACCTTTCAGGTCTTTTATTGCATTAATGGCACATGAACTGCCCTCTGATGACATTTAAATCCCTTTAGGTGCTCTCCTAAAGCCCACTGACCTTGGCCACAGCCCTCAGACCCTCATCACCCAGAGACCAAACTCTCACCCTCTGAACATCCTCCCCCTGCTGCAGCAATCACAGAGTTTTCTGAGAATAGCAAGCAATATTTCATGAAGATTTGCAAAATCACATCATTTGGGAGCAGAATAAGAGCTGATTAACCATATCTTAGTAATGATGGGAAGGTTTTCATTTGTATAGAGAACGTTGGACAAAACTGACTGTTAACAATTGCCTCTAACTGAGGATTTATTACTCACTATTGGAACCTTAAGACTAAATTGGACTCTTTAAATACAAATGTCTTTATATTTTAGCTCAGTCACGATTAATTCTTTTACTCTCCTTGAAGGGCAGCTTAGTAACAATTAAGTATCTTCCACTCCTGGAAGATAAACCAACTTATGAAATGCTGTGTCAGGGAGTCACAAACATGAGGTTGAACTGAATCTTATGCTGTTGGGGGAATGAAAAGCAATCCTTATGTTCAGGGTTAATAGTCCCCCTTTGCCTGTTTAAGAGACCTTCTCTGGTAAAACTCATTAAACAGGTGATAACAGCTTTTCAAAACAGATTGAATTAAACATTAAAATTTCAAACCGTGTTGAGCTTCTGTTTCTGACAGAAGAAAACTAAGTGGAAGATGAACAGAAATGTTAAGAAACTTCTTATACCTGTGAGAGGGCTAGGATGGGAAAATTCCTTTCCCATTAGTAACCAGCCTGTGGTTCAGCTCCTCAGAAAGGGGCTCTTTCATCCCCAGTGGAGAGAGTGGGCAGAAATATCTCAGCATTGGAAGATCTACTCTTGAGGGAAGGGTTTTAATTGTCTTTGGCTGAACACTCCTCACTGTCTTTTGGAGCAGGGAAATTATTTTCTTAGTGCCTTCACCTTTGCTGACAGAGAATATAACACCTTCCTGCTGTTCTCCCAAGCACTCTGCATTATTGCAATGGGAATGAAATTTATAACATTGTGAGCATCATAAAGTTGGGCAGGCTGCATCCCAGCCAGTTGCCATCATTCTTCCAGATATAATACAATTTTAAATAAATGCAATCCCAAGTGTTCCCTTTAGTTATCACCACAGAACAATGCCTGGGAATGTTGCTGGCTGCAGCTGCCAGGAAGACTGATGGGGGCCCATTGAAAAGCCTGCTCACTTTCTTAAAATGCAAATACCTGCAGCCCATACCTGGAAAGAGCTAATGAGCAATTGCCCTTGGAAACATAGAAGACAGAAGACATTCCATCCTGTTCCTTTATATATTCACAGGCCTGACTTCTGGGTAATTCACCAGAGCCATAACTCACTATATGATTCATTAGATGTTAAAAAAAAATGTTTGAAGTTGTCACAGAGAAGATGACAAATGTGCAAAGGAGATGTGCAGCTGTGATGAATCTGCAGAAGATGAACAAAGACTTTGGTGCTATTTAGAAAGTTCAGAAAATGCTTTCAAAATTCCCAAACCACAACACTCCAACCCGGGGATGCCCCAGTTTAGCAAAAGCTTTCATGTACTGTTTGTCACAGCAAATGTACCTGTTTAATTCTCAAGTAAATGTTCTATAGTAAATTGTCAGATCTTGTGACTAAAGACCAAAATAAAAGCAAAACTTCTGAATAACCATACTATACATCTTAGCTATTCTACCTAAAACGTGTCGCTTGACCAAGCAGGAGGAGTTTTTCTCACAGCTTCCGAGATTCAGAAAAACTTCAGTGTGTTATTAAACTACATTAAAAAAGAGAATAATCCTGCTCTAGTTCTGAGGAGCCACACAATAAACTTTCAGACACTGCACAACAGTGGGAGATTCTCCAAAACACAGATTGTGTCACCTGAGAACTCAGAGAAGTGGCTTTTTGAGGACTAAATCCCCAAGTCTGTGTGCAGTTTCTATGTAGAGCCACTGTAACCCGTGTCTTGAAAGCTGAAATGTTCTGGGCTTCCAGTTCCTCAGCTGAAGAGTTTTCACTTCAGAAACTCCAGTGTTCTGATGGTCAAATTCCTTCTTCTAGTTTCTGGTTTGAATTTACTCCCACTCAGATTGCCTGTGAGCTGTGCAGCACCAGCAATGCTGCAAAAGGAGTTGAAAGCTTAGCAAAGATGTGGGAGAGGGTGGAAAAATATTAAAAAATACATCCAAATTGATCCAAAGCCCAACAAATTTGGGTCACATTTAGGAATAAAATAAGTTTACTTATTTCCATTCCTGATCACGTTCGTTCATTGAAAACCAAATGCTCCAGGTTGATATTTTTTACCATTTGCTATATTTTTATGAGAGATTTGGACTGAGATCAGATGATGATTAAAACAATGCTGTTATAATGATGGCCATCAACCTTCAGCTGTCTGGCTAGTCTGTGCTATGCTTTTGGGAAATATACAAAATAATTATAAACTTACTTAAATTTTTATGTCAGCTAACAAAGGTTCAAGTTATATTTCTGTGCTGTCTAGAAATGGAGACAAAATAGTTGTGAAACAAAGAAAATGTTCAAAGGAGTGAAGAGTTCTAAACCAGTACATCTCTTTCTTCTTACATGCACGTCATCACAGATATGTGTTTTTTTCCAGGCAATGTTTCTGCAGAGCTAAAAGGCTTGTGGATTCTACTGAGGTCCACACCATGCCACGAGATTAAAGGAGATGAGGATATAAAGATAAAATACAGGAACGACTTATACGCTCCCTGAAAGCATTTTGTTTCATATCATTGTAAAAAGCCTTTTGATTATGGAGAAAGGATCTAATTTCACAAGCCTTTCATGTAAATAATTCAGCTCTAAGAAACCATGCCAGGCCACTTTCCTTTTGATGCCTTGCAGTGTGTGAGCAACAGCAACCTCAACAAAGCCAAACTTCTCGTGCTTTTGAAAGATGCTGACGACTCTCCAGGAATATTTATAACTTGCCAAATAGCCTGAGCCTGTTAACTCTGGGGGCACTGCTGAAGTTTTTAATTTCCTAATCAAGATTTGCACGTTTCTGAGGAATGAGCTCTGTGGCTCTCTCTACTGAGAGTTTGTCATTCCCTCCTTTGCTCCAAAGTGGACACAAAAAGACTTCAGGTTTTCCAGCAGATAAGAGGTCAGTTGTCCCCATGACCCTGTGAGTGTGACTCCTATTTCAAAGCACCTTTGTTATTCCATGGATACGCAGGAATATTCTGCCTCCTGCACCAACTGCCAGAGGCACAGGAGGAATGGACAAGTAAATTCACTGACTCTCCTGGCTGTGCACACAGGTGCTGAGCTGGACACAGTACTGGGAATAAAGATGCCAGGGATTTAGTCCTCAGTCTCCTACGGGAAAGGCACAAGCCCTATGGGAAGTTTTGACTGCATTTTTACACTACCCAGAGCTAAAATGTTCAGGTTTTGATCAGCAACTGAATGCTTTGACACTGCTGTTTTCATGATAGATCTCACAGGGCTTTGGTCCCTCTCCTGCTCACTGTGAAATAAAACTGTCAAATCTTGAAAGCTGCCATGGAGCAGGATGTGCATCCTCCCAGCAGCTTTGCCTGCCCTTGACATGATTATTTCCATGCTGCACACAGGTGAAACAAAGCTGAGAGATGAAAGGATACACCTTCCCACTACATTTCAGTTCAGGTTGTTGTCCTCACTTATCCTCACCTTTATCCCCTTTCACCCTTTGGTTGTCATATACTATAGAATCATGTCATGTCATATTGTATGACATCATTTTGATATGTGGTTTCTAGAGTGGACCAGAAGTTTTGGGTGATCTGTAGGCTGAGTG